>NC_092097.1:4984534-5242034 GCF_045679555.1 Salvelinus alpinus
TTGAGTTGATCATGTTATGGTTATGCTTGTCATCGGCAAGGACTAGGGAGTTTTTTAGGATAAAATGAAAAGGAATGAATCTATGCACTGGCAAAATCCTGGTACAGTCTGCTTTCCAACAGGCACTGGGAGACAAATTAACCTTTCAGCAGGACAATAACCTAAAAGACAAAGACAAATATACAGTGGAGTTGCTTACCAAGACGACATTGAATGTTCCTGAGTGGCCTAGTTACAGTTTTGACCTAAATCGGCTTGAACATCTATGGCAAGACTTGAAAATGATTGTCTAGCAATTATCAGCAACCAACTTGACAGAGCTTGAAGAATTGAAAAATATTGTGCAAATATTGTACAATCCAGGTTTGCAAAGTTCTTAGAGACGTACCCAGAAAGACTCACAGCTGTAACTGCTGCCAAAGGTGATTCACATATTTAATCCATTTTTAATTCAGGCTGTAACACAACAAAATGTGGAGTAAGTCAAGGGATGTGAATACTTTATGAAGGTACTGTAAATATAATACATGTAAATACTACAGTATTTAATTTGCAAATACCCTGCACATTCCCCTCCCGCGTATTGCAATTTGTGCCACCCATAAGTAACAAACCTACATGCCAAGTATAGACCATGTATTATGTTCCCTACAGATTATAGAGAAGAGCTGAAGTGCTGAACCATCAGTCTTACCTGCCCACAGGTTATGGAAAGTTGTGTTAATATTTCTCCAGTAGGTTTCCTGAAGGAGAAAGCCTCAATTTCTATGTTGACAATAATTAAACCTTAACACTACAGTATACTACAGTCCGCAAAAACGCTACAGTAAATACTGAAGTACGTACTACAGTTTTATTTGACTATGTTATTTATTCTATAGGTAACTGTAAATACTACAATATACCACAGTGAATACTACAGTGGGAATACTTTAGTACTCATACCATAGTATATGATCATATTTTTTCATGCACGTGTCACTCACAGCTGTTCGCGTGCTGACTACCTAGTGTCATACTTTGAGCTCTTGCGTGTCATGGAGTTTTTGGTTATGTATCCCTTCAACAGTTTGGAGCCTGTGGTGTCTGCTCCTGTTGGCCAAAATAGGAAACTTTCTGAAGAACCTCATGAAAAGGAGAGAGCCAAGATCCAGCAATGGGAAACGATAATAGGCTACTTGCTACAAACATATGGAGGCTGCAAACATCCTAACAGAAAAACCTGTAAAAAACCCATAAGATTGTTCCAAAAGTTGCTTAAATGTCCAAATAGGAAACACACGTTGTATACATTGTTCACCCTCTGAATACAACAAATGAGTTATGTTATATTTGCACAATATAGTTGAAACAAAGGAAATATTTTTTAAATGTATTCATTTATGTGTCGATACTTTATGACATGTAACTGTTTAAAACCCAATCGGGATACTTTTTCTATCGGAGTTTTGTTCTTACTTAGGATAATGGGGGGAGGGGACTCGTTGCATGGTCCAGTCAGTGTTCCCCCTCCGCAAAATACAGCTGGAAGATTTTTTTTCATTAATAATTCAGATAAAACATGGGCTTAAAAATTATGTTTAGTAATTCATTTAACATTTAAAATTTGAATAACAAGGGCAAATCTGAGGGGGCACGTGCCCTTTGTTCCCCCTATGGAATGACACCTCTGGGTGAGGGTGTGTGCGTGTGTGTGCGCGTGCCTGGATACGTGTGTACGGGCGTGTCTGTGTGTTATTATAAAGGTGTGTGTGTATTTACTAAAGCTATTAGACCTACCCATCTAGTCAACAGGCAGACAGAGGCACACACACAGTGATTGAACCAGCGATACTGCAGTATCGAAATGTGAATCGCGTAAGAAATGTGAATCGCTTCGCTAGCTAACTAGCTCAGCTATGCTGATCTTGAACGACTGTTATCCAGTTAGTATATGTCTTCGTAAATTCATTCTGGCTATCTACTCCGATTTTAGAGCACTCTCATCTGAGTGTGCCAGAGAGCAGAAAAATGGATTAATTTCCAAAATGCGCAACACCCGCTGAATATGACAGGTGTAAGTAAAAGTCGGCAAAAAAAAGTTCTTAAATTGTTGCTAGCCGCCCAGTTAGTCATTAACGCTCTAGATAACATGTGAACAGCCTAACCAGCTCTGCTAGGGTGAGTAAAATGGTCAGAGTAAGATGTTCTCTCATTTGTGTCTGGAAGTAGGTAGCAAGCTAGCCAACTTTAGCCAACTGCTTGACTGCAGTTGTGTGGAACGCTAGAATCAACCCTACTTCTCGGGCCAGATCTTCCAGTGTAAATAGTGCGGTGTGCGCTCAGAATGCTCGGAGAGTGAACCGCTCTGAATTTACAAAAACACAATCCGACAGGGCTCGTCATTGACGAACCACCCAGAGCACACTCTGACACACTGAAGGCAATTTATGAACCCACACTTAGTTGTCAGTCAAATGTATTTAGCATCGATCAAATGGGCAGGCGGGTTCCCATTCAGTTGTCAGAACGTGGGTTGGGACAAGCATACATTTGCAGGGAAGCTGCAGAAGGACGAGCAGGCTACTATTCCCCATTGTTTATCAGTGCAATTTTGACGGCCAGCTAGCTGAAAAAGTTTGAGAGGGTTTATCTAATGTTCCCTCGTTAGATTTTAGCTCATCTCGCTCTGGCTAGCATTAGTTGTTGATCTTGTGGTTGTTGATGTACATAACTGAGGGAGAGCGAGCCTACCTTTTCATGGTTGTTTGATCAACAGGACAGTATATTTCACAAATGTAAGAGGAATCCCATGGTGTTTACATATTTGCCGAAATCCATTCAGGTGTATTTTATGGCTGTTCTAAATTCGCGTTGTTGCAACTGCCTGTAAACACACAGTCCAGTTCAAAGTGAATGGTGGCAGGCCTTTGTGGCCAAAAGCTTATTTGCATAAAGGCCCAATATAGCTCTGATTGGCTATGGCGCACCGGTCTGCATAGACTCTGGTCCTGGACGAGACAGATGGGTTTTTATTTACGGCAGTGTCTATTAATTGTCCAAATGCACGGTCGCTTTCCCACTCTATATCGCTTTAGAATTTCCACAAATGCCTTACTCTACATAATTCCCAAACATTCTATGAATTTATGAAGGCGTGAAAATGACCAAATCTAAGTGCTTGCTTGTCAGAAAATGTGGGAAAAAAAGGTGTCATATTCTTCCTGTGGGTGTATATGAACAGATTTGAATTACATTTCATGTTGCTAAAACGCCGTCAGGTCCACTTTAATTCATGAATCCATTCATTCCGATTACCGTATGTTATTACAGTAGGTGTCCTCCGATGTGAAACACACCATGTTACTTGCCGCTAGGCTACCTACAAGTCACTGTCACATTCACGTTTTCTCTGTTCACATCTGTTCACATATTGGACTTGTGAGAATGAAACCAAGTGGACTGGTGATGGAAGACGTGCCCGGTCAGTCTCGGGAGCGGATGGAGGGATCTCCCTCTCTCTACGCCTCTCACTCTCTCCCTCTCAGGACAGTTCTGGAGGAGTAAAGACACTGACATACATCACATCTCTCCCTCTATACGCCCTCACATACACGCCCTCACTCCCAATCCAACTCCTCTGTGGATGTACCACTCTCATCCCAGGAGAACGATCGAGCTACACTGGATCGATTAGCCTGTTCTGTAGCTACCCCACATCAGACCCCGGGTTCAGATACTATCTCACATCATTTCATATTTTATCAGAGCTTTATTTAGATCGCCTGGATACAATGTAACCAATAGTATAGTCCCAAAATGGCAAACCACAAACTCCCTGCCCATCTGGCACTCCAGGCAGGCTAGAGCAAATGTACTGTTTGAAAGTTGTTGAATAGTATCACATAATATTTGAACCCAGGTCTGATCCACATCTCCACATCTAGCAGTTTCTCTCCAGGAGAGAGGAGAGCAGTAGGAGAAGAGATGTGGTCAGCACTACTGCCTTTATGTCCAGATGGTGTGGATTGTAGAGAGCCCAGTAAGGGGTCCCTATGCTATGTCCTTGGGCAGACAACAGTGATTCATACAGTCAGTACATACAGCCAGACATTCAGTGGTAAAGTAAAAGCATCCAAAATGCGTGAGAGGAAGACCTCACTGCACAGAAAGCACTGCGCTGTGTATTCAGCTCATATTCCAGACCACAGGAAAGCGTTGGGATAATAACTGAAAGTGGTAGCTACTGTTATTTGCAAAGGATATTACACTATTTAGATATCTAATAGTAACAAATTGTTGACATTCGTATACCATTTTCTGGCCCCATCTGAAACCCGAGCCTTTGCCAAAGGATATGTGCTCCTCTGCTGTAGTTTAGTAGGTGATAGGGTAATGATTGTGTGTGCCCATAGATCGGCCAGATCAGCACAGAGGGGAATCAGGGACATATTCATAAGCACCATCCATTGCCTCAGCTCCAACTAACCACCATCAGCCATCTCTCCATTTCTGAGCCAGCGAAAAATAATAAGTCAAAGAGAGAGAGAGAGAGAGAGAGAGAGGGGAGAGGGAGAGAGAGGGGCAAGAGAGAGAGTGGGGAAGAGAGAGAGGGAGGGAGAGAGAGAAGGAAAGGGAGCCAGCTAGCGAGAGAGAACGAGAGAGAGCGAGAAGGTCAGAGAGAGGAAAAGAGAAAACCTTCTGAAACACAGAGAGAACAGCTCACAGGAGGAAGAAAGACATGAAACGTTTAGTCTTTTCATCATTTTCTAATCAGCCAATTACATCCCGCCTAGCGCTCCTGCCTGCCTTACAAACCACTCCAATTCCTTTGATACCCACTTTGCTCTGTGAGGAATTGGAAGGCGAAGACCACATCGCACAGCTCTGGCAATGCATTGGGGGAAGGAACAGAGGGAGATGGAGAAATATGGGAAAGAACAAGAAAAAGAAGGAAGCCTCGACCGACCATGCAGTAGGGAGAATGAAGGGAGGAAGGGCGACAAAAAGAAAAGTGGGTCTTTATTAGTGCGAGTAACTTTGACACTTTGGGCAGACCGCAGAGCACCCAGCGCCAGTCCATCCGTCATCCAGCTTTCCCACTGATGAGCTGGGGAAACAAATCACAGGCAGACCAGGCTTTGCCTGCAGCCCAAACGGCACCCTATTCCCTACCCTGGTCAAAATTAGTGCACTGTGTAGGGAATAGAGTGCCATTTGGGACACATCCTTTATTTTGCCGCCTGGGTGACTTGCTTGTCTGCGTTGTCAGAAGCAAGGCCCATGTGTTCCCGGCATCCCAATCCCAATCCCGCTGATGTCTCCCCCCAACCTGCTCCGCGCCATCCCCTCATCTTCCCCTCTCCCGCTGGGACTTCTCTCCTCTTCTCTTCCTTCTCTCTTCTTCTCTTCCATTTTTCCACCTCCTTTTCTCTCCCTCCCGCTCTCCCCTTCTCCCTTTCCTCCCCTCTCATCTCCCCCTCTGCTCCTCCCCCTCTCCTTCTTTCGTCTTTCCCCCCACTACCCCTCTCTCCCTCCCTCTCCCCCCATTCCCCTATTTTTCTATTCATTATGTAGATAGGTCTCTCCGTTTTACCCCCATCCCTGGTGTTTATTTTATTCTTTATTCATCGCTGATATACAGTATATTTCTGCTATTTATCTCTAATGGAGTGGCAGCGTCGTTGCTTATACTGCTTGATAAGTTGAAAACACAGAGAGCATCAATCACTGTCACTTAGCGCCTCAACGCAACGGCGCGTCAACGAGTCCCGTCTCTCATTCTGCCACCATACGCTCCCTCTCTCCTCTCTGCCTCTCTTTCTCTCACTATATCTCTCTTTCTCTGCCTCTCGCTCTCCTCCCTCCTCTCCTCCTTTAACTGCCATGAACTCAACCAATACATACATCTGCGAAGGGGGCACGGTTTGGCGTCGGCAATCTGAGTCAAATATATGTTTACACGTTTACAAATGAGAAATTCAGCAGCGCGACGTCGGTTCTTATTCCGCTTTGCCTTTTTCGCCCCCTGGGAGGCTGCCTAGCTCTCCCCCCTCCGCCTAGCGCCCGGCTTCTAGCCTCCAACTCCGAGAGTTTCTCTGTGCAACTTATTTAGATGAATGATTAAACTTAAAGCACAGCCAGGAGTCTTGCTACTCTTATTTAAAGAAGAATGGGGAAACTGTCATCTTTTGATGCATTGCCTGCCATCCGGCATGCAAAAGAGATGCCCTCCACCTCTCTCTGCCTCTCTCTCTCTCGTTCTCTCGCTCTGTGCCTCTCTCTCTCTCTCTCTACCTCCCTTGCTCTACCTTTGCTTCTCCTCCTCCCTCTCTCTCCCCCTCTCTCCCTCTCTCTACTCTGAAAACAGTGTGATTGATCAGGGTGGAGCGGCATCAGTGACAACATCGTAGTCCACCCACCCAACGGCCACCCGAGCAGGGCATGCTGATCTGAGAGAGAGAGGGATAGAAGGAAGATTGCTTACTTCTCGCTGATCTATCAGTCACTGAAGTTACTCCAGAAAGAAAGAAAGAAAGAAAGAGAGAAAGAGAGAAAGAAAGAGAGAAAGAAAGAAAGAAAGAAAGAAAGAAAGAAAGAAAGAAAGAAAGAAAGAAAGAAAGAAAGAAAGAGAGAAAGAAAGAAAGAAAGAAAGAAAGAAAGAAAGGAGGTTCCGATGGCTTTGGATCTTCCACATCATGCACAGTCACAGTCACACTGTAGAAGAACGCATTCTAGCATCATCATCACCTGTCTCTCTGTTAGAGTTATAATTATGTTGGAAGGAATGCTGAAACCTTGAGAACACACACGCACAGAGAACTGCTGAGTTACCCCAAAACCTCTTATGAAGACCTTATCTCTAGATGGAAGAGTTACTGTGTTGATTGATGAGGTAATAAAAAAAATACTAAAAGTTGACTATAGAGTACTTACTATAGAATGCTGTAGTAAACTGTAGTATACTGTAGAATACTTTACTACATATTGTAGTATCCCTTGATCATGGGTAGTACTTAGTGCAGAATTGTGTAGTATACTGTAGAATACTATAGTAAATACTAAAGTATTATCCACACAAAAAACACTATAGTATATACCAAAGTAATGTCAGAAAGAACACTACCGTCCGCTAATTATTATTTTTTTTTTAACTATTGTAAATACTACAGTATTTCATTTGCAAATACCATTGCCCATTCCCCTTCCTTGTATCCCAATTTGTGCCACCTGTAAGTTAGAAAGCGACATGCCAAGTATAGACCATTCAGTGTGTTCCCTATGGTTATAAAAAGAGCAGGAGCTCTGAACTCTCTGTTCAGAACCCAGTCCGACCTACCTACAGGTTATGGGAAATTTGCTCTTTTAGTATTTCTCCAGTAGGTTTCCTAAAGGAGAAAGCCCCCACTTTTTTGTTGAAGTTAATACAACAAAAACACTTTAACAAATACTACAGTAATGTCCCCAAAAACATGACAGTAACTACTACAGTGTACTGTACTACAATCTGCAAAAACACTACACTAAATACGACTCAGTCTATTTGTAGTACTATTTGAGAAGGTCCGGTCACACACATTTCCTAGGTGGTTAAGGTACGGATGGATAATGTAATTTATCGGTGTAATAACAAACCCCCACCTTACAAACCATGCGACCCCAAACTTTTCACACCCCTCTTGTTGGAGGAGAGAAAATGTTGCATTTTGCACGGGGCAGAGATTTTCCAATTGAGTATGGAGGTACTACATAATAATACAGTCTACAAAAACACTACAGTAATTACTACAGTATAGTATACACTACCGTTCAATAGTTTGAGGTCACTTAGAAATGTCCTTGTAGGGGCCTGCTGAGTGGCGCGGTGGTCTAAGGCCACTAGAGATTCTGGGTTCGAGTCCAGGTTCTGTCGCAGCTGGCCGCGACCGGGAGGCCCGTGGGGCGGCGCACAATTGGCCCAGCGTCATCCGGGTTAGGGGGGGGTTTGGCGGCAGGGATATCCTTGTCTCATCACACACTAGCGACTCCTGTGGCGGGCCGGGCGCAGTGCACGCTGACACGGTCGCCTGGTGTACGGTGTTTCCTCCGACACATTGGTGCGGCTGGCTTCCGGGTTGGATGGGCATTGTGTCAAGAAGCAGTGCGGCTTGGTTGGGTTGTGTTTCGGAGGACGCATGGCTCTCAACCTTCGCCTCTCCCGAGTCCGTACGGGAGTTGCAGCGATGAGACAAGACTGTAACTACTACCAATTGGATACCACGAAATTGGGGAGTAAAAAGGGGTGAAAATACACACAAAAAAGAGAAGAAAAAAAAGAAATGTCTTTGCTTTTGAAAGAAAAGCACATTTTTTGTCCATTAAAATAACATCAAATTGATCAGAAATACAGTGTAGACATTGTTAATGTTGTAAATGACTATTGTAGATGGAAAAAGCTGATTTTTAATGGAATATCTACATAGTCGCACAGAGGCCCATTATCAGCAACCATCACTCCTGTGTTCCAATGGCACATTGTGTTAGCTAATCCAAGTTTATAATTTTAAAGGCTAATTGATCATTAGAAAACCCTTTGGAATTATGTTAGCACAGCTGAAAACTGTTGTCCTGATTAAAGAAGCAATAAAATTGGCCTTCTTTAGACTAGTTGAGTATCTGGAGCATCAGCATTTGTGGGATCGATTACAGGCTCAAAATGGCCAGAAACAAAGACCTTTCTTCTGAAACTCGTCAGTCTATTTTTGTTCTGAGAAATGAAGGCTATTCTATGCGAGAAACTGCCAAGAAACTGAAGCTCTCGTACAACACTGTGTACTACTCCCTTCACAGAACAGCGCAAACTGTCTCTAACCAGAATAGAAAGAGGAGTGGGAAGCCCCAGTGCACAACTGAGCAAGAGGACAAGTACATTAGAGGGTCTAGTTTGAGAAACACACGCCTCACAAGCCCTCAACTGGCAGCTTCATTAAATAGTACCCGCAAAACACCAGTCTCAACGTCAACAGTGAAAAGGTGACTCCGGAATGCTGGCCTTCTAGGCCTCCCACTCCTCGTTCTATTCTGGTTAGAGTCAGTTTGCGCGGTTCTGTGAAGGTATAAAGTAAGTTTTAGTTTAGTTTATTAATTCAACCATTTAAAAAAACAAGCACACATAAACTTGAAAAAGCCATACATGCACATGAATAAAATCATGGAGGATAACACACAATAAAGTCTGGGACTTATTTCCATTGTGGTCCTCCTGAGACAAGATGGCTAGACAAGATCAAACACAGTATGGCAATGAAATAATAAAACAAAAACAGAGAAGAAGAACATCTATCTCGTCATTCCAGTTACATCATAGGGGTTATTCATATGGGCACAGAAGACATCAAACATATTTTTACTTTATTTTTAAAGCTGCCCAGAGAGGACATTGATTTTATGGGCAGAGGCAACTCATTCCATTCTGAGGCTCCAGTATACAAGAAAGTACCTTTCCCAGCATTACTCCTGAACCTGTATAAGCACACATCAGCAACACCTGATCTGGTGCTGTGATTGTGTGCATCCCTAACACGAGGAAAGTAATCACTTAGATATCTGGGCGCAGGACCATAAATACTCTTTTAAACCAAACCTAGTCTAATCTGGGATACCCTAGCCTCAACAGGCAGCCAGTTTAGTTCCTGAAAGCAGCTCCTGCCTATGTGAATACGTGGACTCATCTTCACCCTGCTCAGCTTATTCTGGGCTATCTGGAGCTTCCCCTTCAAACATTTAGATAAGCCCCCAAACCAGGAAGTACTAGCATAGTCAAAATTATGAAGCAGCTTGGACTTTCTAGCCAAAAACTTAGTCCTGGCATTAACCTTCCATAGCACCTTATTGGCCATGCTCACACCTCCCAAGCTTCCATCAAGGATACATCCCAAGTAGCTAACAGAGGTTTTAGAAGTCAGCACCTCACCCCCTAACTCCACTCTGATTTCAGACAACCTACACAATTTAGGTCTGGATCCAAAAATAATTGCTTCAGTTTCCCCTAAGTGCAGAGATAGCTTATTATCTCCAAGCCATTTGCTAATGTTAGTAAGCTCTGTGCTAAGTATGCTCTCCAACAGAGTTTTACTTTT
Source organism: Salvelinus alpinus (assembly GCF_045679555.1). Taxonomy (NCBI): domain Eukaryota; kingdom Metazoa; phylum Chordata; class Actinopteri; order Salmoniformes; family Salmonidae; genus Salvelinus; species Salvelinus alpinus. Next base: position 4,994,632 of record NC_092097.1, read on the forward strand.
GTGAGACACCAGAAGTGTAGAGTCATCCGCATAAAGAAAAAGACGGCAAGAACAAGCATCTTTCATATCGTTAATATACAATAAAAACAACAGAGGCCCAAGCACGCTCCCCTGCGGAACGCCACAACTCATTGGTTTTGCCTGAGACAGTGAACCATTAACCTCTACCACTTCCTCCCTTCCTAATAAATAGGACTTTACCCAGCCTAGAGGGATAGTGCTTAACCCCAGTGCCTCCAGTTTAGAGATTAGGAGGCAGTGGTTAACTGTAGGTATAAAGGTATAAAGAGGAGGAGAGCTCTAAGAAATTGTCTACTAACCCTGCAGCCCTATTAGAGAGAGACCTTTAGTCTACACTGTATATCTATCTCCTGACTCAATGCCAAAACACAACACAGGCCAAGTCAGCCACAAGAAATACAGTACAGGAGTTATAGCTTTGTCTTCTCTCTCTGAGTTAGGTGTGTGTGTCTTGGATCCCGTTGGCTTTCTAAGGAAGAGCAGACTTGCATCCCAATTGGCTATGTACTAAATGGCACCCTATTCCCCTATGGGCCCTGGTAAAAAAAGTAGTGCACTATAGGGAATAGGGTGCCATTTGGGATGCAGCAAATGCCATGTATTCATTCATTTTGAAGGGATTGTTATTCTAACAAACCATACTTTTTTACTTTACCGAGCTCAGTCATTGACATCATCTGTCTATCCATAAACTTTTTTGAATATTTTATAGCTCATGCTCGTACCCCGGGTCATGATTTATTTTTCTCTCTTGTTGAAGCCTCAGTGCAACACTCATATTGTACTATGCAACACATGCTGCACGTTACAGTTGAACCAGAGTCTACTAACAGAATAGTAGCAATGGAAAGGAAGGTTTCAATCTTACTGTACAGGCATGATGACATGCTTTATTGTTCTTATTCATTCATTCATTCATTTACACGATTACATTTATTATTTGTTTCAAATTCATGTTTATACAGTACATAACTGTGTGAAGGCAGGCAAGGAAAGCCATAAACAAACATTCTGGCTCGTCTATACAGATGCAAGCAACAATAAAATATGTAAATAGCAGGCAACTGTTTCTCATTTGTTCCTCATTCTAGTGATGAAAAGTACCCAGTGTGTTTCACATCAACCAGCCATTATACCTAATGATCAAGCAGTTGTTTTTAAAATGATTCTATCATGATTTACAGATAAATTATTGTTGACTACGCCTATCAGTCCTCCAGCCAAAATCACAGTCCCAGAACTACCTTAAAATTGCATTTGAGATATTACTGCTGTAGAAGCCACAGTAAGATTATTCATTATTGGGTGAAGAAATCCTCATTTCTCTGTTATTATGCTCTCCTAATCTCTCTTTGTGTCATCTATTGTTTTTATTTGGCCTTTCTTTCTCTTTTCTTTCTCGCAATCTCCCTTGATATTCTCTTGTATGTCTTATTAGACCTCTCTCTCTCCCTTTCTACTCTTTCTTCCTTACACTCCTCTCTCTCTCTCTCTCTCTCTCTCTCTCTCTCTCTCTCTCTCTCTCTCTCTCTCTCCCTCTCTCTCTCTCTCTCTCTCTCTCTCTCTCTCTCTCTCTCTCTCTCTCTCTCTCTCCCTCTCTCCCTCTCTCTCTCTCTCTCTCTCTCTCTCTCTCTCTCTCTCTCTCTCTCTCTCTCTCTCTCTCTCTCTCTCTCTCTCTCTCTCTCTCTCTCTCTCTCTCTTCCCTCTATTTCTCTCTCTCCCACTCTCTCTCTCTCTCATTCCCCACACTCCTCTCATTCGTTCTTTCCCCCCCCCCCCCCCCCTTACTGTGGTTATGTGTTATCTGCCACGGCTCCATTTCCCTGCTGACTGATACTCCCTGACTCAGTCGCTTTCATTTTCATGATAATCCAGCAACACCACTAGACTGCCAAATCGCGTTTACTGCCTTTTCTCTTTTTTTCATTTTTTTTTACCAACCGGTTTATCTCTTTTCCTTGGGGCTTTATTTTGCTCTCTGTAATTAAATGTCATTTCCAGCTCTCCCTTCTTCTTCGGCGAATGAAAAAAAGTGTATTATTTTATTATGAGATCATTGTCAAAATAGAATGGATGGATACGTCCTTGCGCTGTATCTGTAGTATGCAGCCCAAATTCCATCCCATTCCCTTTATTGTGCACTACTTTTGACCAGAGACGCATGGGAATATGCACACAAAAAAAAGGAGAACACTTTTTGTTCCAGCTAGGACCTTTTTGAGTTTCATGTAGGATTCTACCTGGAACCAAAAGTGTTCTTCAAAGGGTTCTCCTATGGGGACAGTCGAATAACCCTTTTAGGTTCTAGATAGCACCTTTTTACCCCTAAGAGTGTAGATTGCCATTTGGGATGCAGACTCTGTGACTTGGCAGTACACTGAAGCCCCACCACCAGCTATCTATGGAGTGACAACAATATAATTCTAAATTTCTGAAAACCTTTTTATTCATTTGAATGAAAACAGTATCTGTCATCTTGTGTGTGACCCGTATAGTGCTGTAACTTCAGTTTCATATTCTACTCCTTTCAAGTTCATTTCCATGGTAATAACATTGTTTTATCTCATATCATATATCCAGTAAGCTAGCAACCTGTACTACTACACTAATCAAGACTGACAGAACTATGCCATTTCAATTTGTGAGAATAATTTTAGATACTTTTACTCTTGTGGCTGAGCTACGTTTGTGGCTCAAATGCAATGTAGTGTAACATACGATTATATCAAACACAGCATGTGCAGGTGTAGTTTGTTGGATTCTCTCTTACAAAACCAAACCTTACTTGCCAGATAGTAGATGTCTTATCTCCATTCATTGTGAAATTCAGACATCGGGTTTATCAAAAACATTTTTGTTCTGTTTTGCTTGAAAAGGAAATCGAACAGTAGAGCGAGCAAAAGGCAGAAATGTTGAGGTATAGCTACCAAATGTAAAAGTATGCTCGCTCAAGCGGACACGAGAAGAGTAATATGTGGAGTACGCAGAAAGTAAAAAATCCAAACTCCAGCCGGCTCATTGCTCATCTCTAGTGCATGTGGGGTGGTCGAGGTGGCGGTGGTAGATTCTTAGGAAAACAAAGAGTTCCAAAAGGGTTCTTTGTGGAGGATACGGGTTCTAACCAAGAACCATCTTCATCTGAATAACTATTTTTGGAAGATAAGGGTTCTTTGTAAGGCAAAGGATTCTACCTAGAACCTTTAACATCCTAAGAACCGTTTTTGTGGGGGAAAAAATATTTGAGGATTCTTTGGAAGGTAAGAAATATTATTTGGAAGACAAGAAGGTTCTACATAGAAGCCTTCTGAATCTGAACACAGCAAATTAGCCAGTGAGAGAGTAAAACATTTGCGGATATTTTATGATTGTCTTTGTTTTTTGCCATTTCCATTAATTCATTTATTAATCTTATGCTACATCATGATAAATAACATACAAAATTGAATTGAATTGGTCACATACACATGGTTAGCAGATGTTAATGTGAGGGTAGTGAAATGCTTGTGCTTCTAGTTCCAACAGTGCAGTAATATCTAACAAGTAATATCTAACAATTCCCAACAACTACCTACTACACACAAATCTAACAAGTAATCTAACAATTTCTCACCAACTACCTAATGCACACAAATCTAACAGGTAATCTAACAATTCCCCAACAACTACCTAATGCACACAAATCTAAAGGGGTGAATGAAAATATAGTATATAAATATATGGATGATCGATGGTCGAGCGGCATAAGCAAGGTGCAGTAGATGGTATAAAATACAGTATTTACATGTGATATGAGTAATGTAAGATATGTAAACATTATTAAAGTGGCATTATTTAAAGTGGCGTTGTTTAAAGTGACTAGTGATCCATTTATTAAAGTGTCCAGTGATTGGGTCTCAGTGTAGGCAGCAGCCTCTCTGAGTTAGTGATGGCTATTTAACAGTCTGATGGCCTTGAGATAGAAGCTGTTTTTCAATCTCTCAGTCCCAGCTTTGATGCACCTGTACTGACCTCGCTGTGTGTTAACAGGCAGTGGCTCGGGTAGTTGTTGTCCTTGATGATCTTTTTGGCCTTCCTGTGACATCGGGTGTTGTAGGTGTCATGGAGGGCAGGTAGTTTGCCCCCAGTGATGCGTTGTGCAGACCGCACCACCCTCTGGAGAGCCTTGAGGGTAGTGCAGTTGCCATACCAGGCTGTGATACAGCCCGACAGGATGGATGCTCTCGATTGTGCATCTGTAAAAGTTAATCAGGGTTTTGGGTGACAGGCCAAATTTCTTCAGCATCCTGAGGTTGAAGAGGCACTGTTGCACCTTCTTCACTACACTGTCTGTGTTGTTGGTGGACCATTTCAGTTTGTATGTGATGTGTACGCCCAGGAACTTAAAACTTTCCACCTTCTCCACTGCTGTCCCTTCGATGTGGATAGGGGGTTGCTCTCTCTGCTGTTTCCTGAAGTCCACGATCATCTCCTTTTTTGTTGACGTTGAGTGAGAGGTTGTTTCCCTGACACCATACTCCGAGTACCCTCACCTCCTTCCTGTAGGCTGTTTCGTTGTTGTTGCTTATCAAGCCCACTACTGTTGTGTCGTCTGCCTACTTGATGATTGAGTTGGAGGCGTGCGTGGCCACGCAGTCGTGGGTGAACAGGGAGTACAGGAGAGGGCTGAGCACACACCCTTGTGGGGCCCCAGTGTTGAGGGTCAGCAAAGTGGAGATGTTGTTTCCTACCTTCACCACCTGGGGGCGGCCCATCAGAAAGTCCAGGACCCAGTTGCACAGGGAGGAGTTGAGACCCAGGGCCTCCAGCTTGATGATGAGCTTGGAGGGTACTATGGTGTTGAATGCTGAGCTGTCGTCAATGAACAGCATTCTTACATAGATATTATTTTTGTCCAGATGTGATAGGGCAGTGTGCAGTGTGATGGCGATTGTGTCATCTGTGGACCTGTTGGGGTGGTATGAAAACTGAAGAGTGTCTAGGGTGGCCGATAAGGTGGCGGTGAAATGATCCTTGACTTGCCTCTCAAAGCACTTCATGATGACAGGAGTGAGTGCTCCGGGGCGGTAGTCATTTAGTTCAGTTATCTTTGCCTTCTTGGGTATAGGAACAATGGTAGCAATCTTGAAGAATGTGTGGACAATAGACTGGGATATGGAGCGATTAAATATGTCTGTAAACACACTAGCCAGCTGGTCTGCGCATGCTCTGAGGACACGGCTAGGGATGCCGTCTGGGCCAGCAGCCTGCGAGGGTTAACATGTTTAAATGTTTTACTCACTTCAGCCACTGAGAAGGAGAGGGAGGGCCCGCAGACTTTGTTAGCGAGCCAAGACCGTGGCACTGTATTATCCCAAAGCGGGAAAAGAAGGTGTTTAGTTTGTCTGGAAGCGTGACGTTGGTATCCGTGACGTGGCTGTTTTTGTTTTTGTAGTCTTTGATTTCTTCTAGACCCTTCCACATACGTCTCGTGTCTGAGCCGTTGAATTGAGACTCCACCTTGTCCCTGTACCGGCATTACACTTGTTTGATTGCCTTGCGGAGGGAATAACTACACTGTTTATATTCAGCCATATCTCAAGACCTCTTTCCATGGTTAAATGCGGTGGATTGCGCTTTCAGTTTTACGCAAATGCCGCCATCCATCTACTGTTTCTGGTTAGGGTAGGTTTTAATAGTCACAGTGGGTACAACATCTCCAATGCACTTCTTTATAAACGCACCCACCTAGTCAGCTTATAGGTCGATGGTGTTCTCTAAGGCTGACCGGAACATATTCCAGTCCGCGTGATCAAAACAATCTTGGAGCGTGGCTTCCGATTTTTTCAGACCAGCGTTGAATGGTTCTCGTCACTGGTACATCCTGTTTGAGTTTCTGCCTATAAGCCGGGACGAGCAAGATGGCGTCGTGGTCGGATTTGCTGAAGGGAGGGCGGGGGAGGGCTTTGTATGCATCACAGAAGTTAGAGTAGCAGTGGTCACGAGTATTAGCCCTACGTGTCGTGCAATCAATATGCTGATACATTTTAGGTAGCATTGTTCTCAAATTTGCTTTGTTAAAATCCCCAGCTACAATAAATGCAGCCTCCGGATATATAGTTTCCAGTTTGCGTAGAGTCCAGTGAAGTTCCTTGAGGGCCGTCTTGGTGTTCGCTTGAGGGGGGATGTTCACAGCTGTAACTATAACTGACGAGAATTCTCTTGGTATGTAGAATGGCCAACATTTGATTGTAAGAAATTCTAGGTCGGGTGAACAGAAGGACTTGAGTTCCTGCATGTTGTCATGATTACACCATGAGTCGTTAATCATGAAGCATACACCCCCGCCCCTTCCTCTTCCCAGAGAGATGTTTATCTCTGTCGGCACGATGCATGTAGAAGCCCGGTGGCTGAACCGATTCCGTCAACATATCCCGAGAGAGCCATGTTTCCGTGAAACAGAGAATGTTACAATCTCTGATGTCTCTCTGGAAGGCAACCCTCGCTCGAATTTCGTCTACCTTGTTGTCGAGAGACTGGACATTGGCGAGTAGTATACTCGGGAGCGGTGAGCGATGTGCCCGTTTACGAAGCCTGACCAGAAGACCGCTCCGTCTGCCCCTTCTCCATTGTAATGTTGGTAAGTTGACGTTGCTCTTATATCCAATAGTTCTTCCCGGCTGTATGTAATAAGACTTAAGATGACATGTTTCTAAACTAATCCAATCAGGTAAAATTGTATTTATTCCACCTGTTACAGTTCATATGGTTTAGGTCAGGAGTACTCAATTCTTACTCTACGAGGTCCGGAGCCTGCTGGTTGTCTGTTCTACCTGATAATGAATTGCACACACCTGGTGTCCCAGGTATGAATCAGTCCCTGATTAGAGGGGAACATTGAAAAATGCAGTGGAACTGGCTCTGAGGTCCAGAGATGAGTTTTAGGGGTTTAGGTAGTCTCCTTTACCAATGCTCCTAACCCTGGCAGTCATTCAGAATGCAGGTTGTGGGTGAATACAAATTCCAACTGTTGGATGTCATAACTCTGGCTGAATCCCAATAGGAGTTATACATCACTTTGCAAGCTAGTATAATATTACTTGCAGGCCTGATGTGACCTGTAACCCATGAGTTTTCTAACACCTCTGTGTTAGGGTTCTAGGTAATACCATATACAGGGTTTTTTATGAAGAACCACTCATAGAGGATTCTAAGTACAACCCTCTGCAAAGGGTTCGACCTAGCACCAAAAAGGGTTCCCCTATTGGGAAAAACCGAAGAACCCTACATGGTTCTACTTAGCACCTTTTGTTTTAATGAAAGTGTAGTGTGTGTGTGCAGGGGCAGACTTGGAAAACATAATCCTACTCCTTTTTTAACCAGTTATTTTTAACCAGCTCATGATTAAGACAAATGCAACATGTAAAAGCATCACTTGAGATACAACTCAACACTGTAACTGTGCCTCTGTTGCCTCCCTGTTGTGCAGTCTGTCTCTGCATCTTCACTGCTGTCACTCTCCGTCGGTCTATCTATGCTTCTCCTTGTGCTCCTCTGTTGACACCGTCTGTCTGACTGTCTGTCTCTCTGTCTGACTGGATGTCTGTCACTCTGTCTGTCTGTCACTCCTAAGTGTTAATTGCTATAACATATAGAGCCAACATATTAGGGACTTGCAGTACATCTGTGTCTCTCTGTTTAATTCTTACCTCCACTGCACTCACCCCTGAGCTGTCTCTGCTAGCATCCTTTTCCACAGCACTGGTACCAGAAGGCCAAGGGACCATGTTGACGGTGCTGTGCGCAGCAACATCCTAGGGTAAAACTGTATTTTAAGGGTCCATATTAATAAACCATTTATAAGGCATTTACAAACCGCTCGCTCACCATTTATTAATCATTACTCCCACATTTGTAAATGCTAGTAAGTTAGTTATTATTATCCACATGTACCTTGCAAAAGTCTTCATACCCCTTCTTGGGTAAGAGCTTTACACACCTGGATTGTGCAATATTAGTCCATTATTCTTTTTATAATTCTTCAAGCTCTGTCAAGATAATGGGGATCATGGCTAGACAGCAATTTTCAAGTCTTGCCATAGATTTTCATGCAGATTTAAAACTATCTTGACAACTCAGGAACATTCACTGTCTTCTTGGTAAGCAACTCCAGTGTATATTTGGCTATGATTTGCTCCAAACATAAGTCTTTGCATTTCGGCCAAAAAGTGTATTCCTGTATTCATTTGCCATGTTTTTTGTTGTTGTTGCAGTATTACTTTAGTGCCTTGTTGCATACAAGATGCATGTTTTGGAATATTTTTATTCTGTATATTTGTATTCTTCTTTTCACTCTGTCATTGAAGTGTGGAGTCACTACAATGACAGAGTGAAAAGAAGAATACAAATGTTGTTGATCCATCCTCAGTTGTTGATCCATCCTCAGTTGTTGATCCATCCTCAGTTGTTGATCCATCCTCAGTTGTTGATCCATCCTCAGTTGTTGATCCATCCTCAGTTGTTGATCCATCCTCAGTTGTTGATCCATCCTCAGTTGTTGATCCATCCTCAGTTGTTGATCCATCCTCAGTTGTTGATCCATCCTCAGTTGTTGATCCATCCTCAGTTGTTGATCCATCCTCAGTTGTTGATCCATCCTCAGTTGTTGATCCATTCTCAGTTTTCTCCCATCACAGCAATTAAACTCTAACTGTTTTAAAATCACCAATGGCCTCATGGTAACATCCCTGAGCCGTTTCCTTCCTGTCCTGCAGCTCGGTTCAAAAGGATGACTGTATATTTGATGTGTCTGGATGGTTTAATAAATAATCTACAGCATAATTATTAACTAGATATTCAATGTGTATTGTCATTGGTTTCACTAATTGCACTGTTTGTCTACATAACCTGGTTCAAGTATTCATGACATTACCCTGAAGAAGGCACAGTGATGCCGAAACATGGGTAAATACCCAAATAAATTCCTGGGGAGTTTATATATGGAGTGTGCGACTTACTTTATTTTGATAGTTTGTAGTTTATTCGCCGTTAGTCAGCACCTCCACACAAAACACATTTTTCCGGGTCTGCGCCAGGTTATGTTTTTTGATTTGTTATTGTTACCCATCTTTAAGAAGCTTTCGAAAAGATCTCTGGTCTTTGTAGTTGAATCTGTGTTTGAAATTCAATACTTGACTCAGGGACCATACAGATGTTGTATGTATGGGGGACAAAGGAAGTGTTCGTGTTTTTGCTGCTTGCATTCAACTTTTTGCTACTTGCATTTTGTATTTATATTTTGATGTGTGTATTTTCTGTAATTTATGTCATTCAGGGCTCATCTGTAAAAGAGACCTTGGTCTCAGTACGACTCCCTGATAAAATAAAAGTGAAATAAAATGTTAACATTTCAAAAATACAATGTATTGTGAAAGTGAAAGACAATTTATATATTTTTTAAAGAGTAATTAAAATTTGCTAACAAAAATATTATTATTATATAATACAGTGCATTCAGAAAGTATTCAGACTCCTCCCCTTTTGACATTTTGTTACATTACAGCCTTATTCTAAAATTGATTAAGTGAAAACATTTCCTCATCAATTGATACACAAAACCCCATAATGACAAAGTGAAGACAGGTTTTTAGATAATTTTGCAAATGTATTAAAAAAACGCCAAACAACGCCAACCAATTCAGCAGCAGGGAACAGAGCTGGGGAACTGACAAATATAGGGGAGGTAATAAACAGGTGATTGAGTCCAGGTGATTCCAATAATTGCTGATGTGCGTGACGGGGGAAGGCGGGTGTGCGTAATGATGGTGGCAGGAGTGCGCAATGCTGGGGAGCCTGGCGCCCTCGAGTGCCAGGAGGGAAGAGCGGGAGCAGGCGTGACAGGATACCACAAAATTGGGGAGAAAAAGGGGTAAAAAAAAGAATAAATAAATAAATAACGAGATAAAAAGTTATTTTTTTTAAACAGAAAGAATTTTTTAAAATGTATAATATTTTTTTAAATATTCAGATCCTTTGCTATGAGACTTTAAATTGAGCTCGGGTGCATCCTGTTTCCATTGATCACCCTTGAAATATTTCTACAACTTCATTGGAGCCCACCTGTGGTAAATTCAATTGATTGGATATGATGTGGAAAGGCTCACACCTGTCTATATAAGGTCCCACAGTTGACAGTGCATGTCAGAACAAAAACCAAGACATGAGGTCGAAGGAATTGTCCGTAGAGCTCTGAGACAGGATTGTGTCGAGGCACAGATTTGGGGAAGGGTACTGTAGTAACCTGGTATATTTATGTTTACTAATAGATGGCAGTATTGACTCAAGACATTTGCTTTCTGCTATCAGTAGCTGTTTCCTATGTCTGCCTATATATCCATGATTTAAGAAAGCTTCAGGTAGCTCTTTGGGCTAGGTGTTCTGCTGGCGGGATAGAAGCTGACAACATCCGGTGAAATTGGAGGGCGCGCAATTCAAATAAATATTTGTAATATGAAACATTCATGAGCATACAAGTGTCTTATATCATTTAAAAGCTTAACTTCTCTTTAACCCAACTGCGTTGTCAGATTTCAAAAAGGCTTTACGGTGAAAGCATACTATGCGATTATCTGAGGACAGCGCCCCACATCAGCATATTTTTCAACCAGCACAGGGTTCACAAAATCACAAATATTAATTAAATAAATCACTTACCTTTGAAGATCTTCCTCTTTTTGCAATCCCAAGGGTCCCAGCTACAACTTGAATGGTCGTTTTGTTCAATATAATTATTCTTTATATCCCAAAAAGTATGTTTAGTTGGCGCCATTGATTTCAGTAATCCACTCGTTCAATAGCAAACAAAGGAGTCCAAAAAGCTACCGGTAAACTTCGTCCAAACAAGTCAAACAACGTTTCTATTTAATCCTCAGGTAGTCTAACATGTAAATAAACTATAATATTTCACACGGAGAGTACATTGTTCAATAGGAAAGGAAAATTCTTAAGCGCACACTGAAAGACTGATTTGGGCCAGGTGCTCTCCCAACAGAAACTCCAAATACTTGTTCGTTTTTCAAAAAAGAAGCCTGAAACCTTGAACGAAACCTTGACTGTTGACATCTAGTGGAAGCCATAGGAATTGCAATTTGGGTGACGGACATATGGGTTTCCAATAGGTTTCCATAATAAGAGCCTGTGAGATTAAATTGTTTTTTTTCTGGTTGGATTGTCTTCAGATTTTTGCCTGCCATATCAATTCTGTTATAGTCTCATACATGATGTTAACAGTTTTAGAAACTTCAGAGTGTTTTCTATCCAATGCTACCAATTATATGCATATCCTGGCTTCTGGACCTGAGTAACAGACAATTTACTTTGGGTACGTCAGTCAGGCAGAAATTCAGGATACTGCCCCCTAGCCCTAAAACGTTTTTAAGCCAGATGCATTAGATAATGTTATTATAAATTACAATGAAATACTAAACCGTACTTACGTCTCATGAGTCATCAATCTAAGAAGCCTCTAAGGATACTACATATTTGGCGACGAGGATAACTATGGAGGACTGTGTTGGATTTTTTTGCCACAAATTCAATGGAGTGTTTGGCGTGTGACGCTGGATGTGAGACTCAAGTGAGCGGTGGAAGAAGGTTTGAAGGTTTGATTCCCTGGATACTGGTAGGACAAATTATTGACAGTGTGAGGGGAGAGAGAATCGGAAAAGATGGCTTTGGCAACAATAGGCTCGCTACCACCATTTGATCATGAACATAAGGAATGGGAGGAGTACTGTGAAATAATGGTTCTTTGCTGCTAATGAAATAACTGATGCCGCTATACAGAAATCCATACTCAGAAGCGTTGTCGGTGCACAGACGTACAGCTTAATGAGAAACCTGTTGAGCCCAGATAAACCAGGAGAAAAGTCATTCATAGATTTAGTTGATCTATTAAAAAATCACTTCAACCCCAAACCCAGTGAGATAGTGCAAAGATTCAAGTTTGATTCACGTATGAGAAATCCTACAGAATCAGTGTAGGAATATCTGGCTGAGTTGAGAACTAGCACTGGACTGTAACGATGGGATTACATTATCGCAAATGCTACGCGATCGGCTGGTGTGTGGGATTAATGATGACAGGCTACAAATACGCTTGTTATCAGAGCCTAATCTCACGTTTGAGAATGCACTCAAACTGGCCCAGGTCATGGAGTCCGCGAACAGAAATGCACTGGATGTGCAGGCAAGGGGCGCGCGCAACTGCGTGCCATACAGTAAAAGAGAGCAACTCTGAGCGCGCTGAATTTCAAGCCGTAGGGCAGCAGCAAACAGAGACTGTTATCGTTGCAAAGGCAAACACGCAGCGTTTGACTGTAAATTCAAACATGAAAAGTGTTATGCATGTGGGATAATAGGCCACATTGCAAGGGCGTGCCGCAATAAATTAAAAAAATCCACGGGCTGCAGAAAAGAGAACGGACAGAAAACCGAATACCTCCAGACGCTCTAGCTACCGCTCTAATCAAGTTATGGAAAGGGAAAGTGAGTGCGCAGACGCAGAGCAAACATTCTCAATGTACAGTGTACAGTGGACGAATATGAAAAAGGTGAATCCTTTCATTGTGGAAATGTGAATAAATGGATTTAAGGTACCGTTTGAAATAGACACAGGATGTAGTGTCACGCTGATGAACAGGTCCCAATTCTATAGGAAGTGGAAAACCGTTAAAGTGCCTAAACTGAGAGACACCCCCATTAAACTCAACATACACAGGGGAGAAGATCACTGTGATTGGAGTTGCTGATGTTCAAGTGGAATATCAAGGACAAAAGAAAAGTCTGCCTCTCTTAGTAGTGGAAGGTACTGGCCCCAGCTTACTAGGGAGAGGGTGGTTGGAGGAAATAAAATTGAACTGGGATGAAATCAAACATGTCACCACAGAGACATTGACACTACAGCAGGTGCTTTCAAAGCATGAGTGTGTGTTTAAAGAAGAGCTAGGGACATTACAAGGGGTCCAAGCTACCATTCATGTTGCTGCTGATGCTACTCCCAGATTCTATAGGCCAAGATCAGTTCCATGTGCCGTGAAGCCCAAAGTGGATGTGGAAATCGACAGACTCTTAGCAGAGGATATACTTATACCTGTTAAATTCTCTGAGTGGGCATCACCAGTTGTTCCCATACTAAAACCAGATGGCTCAATCAGATTATGCGGTGACTATAAGCTGACTGTAAATAGAGTTTCCTCTCTGGAGCAGTTCCCCATTCCCAAAGTGGAGGATTTGCTTTCAACGTTAACCGGAGGGCAACAGTTCACAAACCTGGACATGAGTCACGCATATCAGCAAGTGCTAATGGATAAAGCTTCACAGAAGTACCTGACCATAAACACCCACAGAGGGATGTTTACCTATAAACGCTTACCTTTCGGGGTGTCTTCTGCACCAGCTATCTTCCAAAGAACCATGGAGGGAGTTCTGCAGGGGATACCCAAGCAGTGGTTTACCTCAACTACATTCTTGTCACGGGAGTCACGAAGGAGGAACATCTCAGAAACTTGTGAATTTTTGAGGAGGATAGAGGATGCTGGTCTCCGGCTGAAGAGGAGCAAGTGTACACTGTTAGCTGATGAAGTGCAGTACCTGGGTCACAAGGTGGATGCCAAGGGGTTACACACTGTCAAAGCTAAAGTGAGGGCTGTTGTGGAAGCTCCAGCTCCGACAAACGTTACAGAGCTGAAAGCCTATCTAGGCTTCCTGAATTATTATAATTGCTTCCCCCTAACCTCTCTACCCTCTTAGCTCCTCTGCATCAACTGTTAAGGAAGGATGTGGCCTGGAAATGGTCAGAAAGACAGGAAGAAGCTTTTATAAAGTCAAAGGTGTTACTGCAATCAGCTGAAGTGCTAGTGCACTACTCAGCAGACAGAGATCTCATCTTATCGTGTGATGCCTCATCGTATGGTGTGGGGGCGGTGCTATCACACCGGATGGAGAATAGTGCAGAGAAACCTATCGGGTTCATGTCAAGAACATTGTCGTCAGTGGAGAAAAAGTACTCTCAGCTGGACAAGGAAGGACTGGCTGTCATATTCGGAATACAGAGATTCCACAAGTACTTATATGAGAGAACATTCACTATTGTGACTGACCATAAACCTCTGATCTCTCTGTTCCATGAACAAAAGCCAGTACCACAAATGGTCTCTCCAAGAGTTCAACAATGGGCTATATGGCTCAGGGCCTACGAGTACAGAATAATTTACAAACCAGGTAGATAGCACGGGAATGCTGATGCTCTGAGTGGGCTGCCCGTTCCAGAAATCATCATTCAGGAAGAAGAAAATGACCAGGTCTTGATGATCGATGTGTTGGATGATGCACCGGTGAACACAAATCAGGCAATGGACTTCAAAGGATGTGACACTATCACAAGTGCATGACTTTATCCTGAAAGGATGGCCTACAGTGACAGAGCCTCAGATCATGCCTTACTACGCTCACCGCTTGGCCCTGAGTGTTCGAGATGGATGTGTTCTGTATGATTCAAGTGTAGTTATCCCACCACAAGTGTGGGGTATGCTACAGAAGTTGTTGCATCAGTCGCATCCAGGTATGTCGAGAATGAAAGGCCTAGCGAGGTCATACGTCTGGTGGCCAAATATGGACCAGGATGTGGAAAATGAGGTTAGCCGGTGTACAGATTGTCAGAGTAACAGGAAGTCACCCCCCCCCCCCCCCCCCCACCCCACCACGCCATTACATCCATGGGAATGGCCGGAAAAACCATGGACACGACTACATGTGGACTACGCTGGACCTTTCCTAGGAACATTTTTCCTTATGCTGATTGATTCTCATTCAAAGTGGTTGGATGTTTACCCCATGAACATGTCCACATCGTAAGCTACGATTGAGAAGTTGGAACAAAGCTTCAGTGTTATGGGATTGCCTCAAATGTTGGTTAGCGACAATGCTACTTGTTTTACAAGCACTGAATTCACAAGTTTCATGAAACAAAATGGAATTCAGCATGTAACGTCGGCCCCTTTTCACCCATCTTCAAATAGATTAGCGCAACGGGCGGTTCAGACCTTGAAGCAGGGGATGAGGAAGATGCAAGGGCCCAGCATTGAAACAAAGGTGTCAAGATTCTTGTTTAGCTACAGGATTACTCCTCAAGCTACAACGGGGTTGTCACCTGCAGAAATGTTGATGTGAAAATACAGTGAAAATACAACAAAAGCAATGGAATCAAAAATGTAATCATGACAACCGAGCCAAACTCAGGAGTTTTTCACCTGGAGATGCTGTCTATACAAGAACTATGGGTTTGGTCCTAAATGGATTCCAGCTACCATTGAGGATTGCTCAGGACCAGTATCCTATACTGTGATCATCGGAAGTGGACAAAGACTAAGGAGACATGTGGATCAGATCCGAGCTCGAATTCCAGTTCCATCTGGAGATCTGGATCAATGCTTAAACGAGCAGGACCGGACATTGGAACGTTGTCCAGAGTTGCAGTTGGACAAACCACCTGAAACCAACAATGCTCAACTTCCTGAGATCACCAGTCCGGGACGACCTCCTCCTGTGAAGTCTCCACAAAAGGACTTTGTTTCACCATCAAGGGGTGAAGAGCTGGTGCCACCAGCTACACCACCTCTGAGACGCTCTATTAGAGAGAGATGTCCGCCAGACTTTTTCAGATTCCAAAGGAGATCATGTTTGAAAAAATCTAAAGAAGAAAATAGCATAGCTCAGAATAGAATAACGTTGATTTATTAGCTTTAAAGGGGAGGGGAATGTAGTAACCTGGTATATTTATGTTTACCAATAGATGGCAGTATTGACTCAAGACGGGGGTTTGCTTCCTGCTATCCGTAGCCGTTTCCTATGTCTGCCTATATAACCGTGATTTAAGTACGCTTCAGGTAGCTTAAGCCAAGTGCATTGGAGAATGTTATTCTAAGTTACAATTAAATACTAAACCGTACTTACGTGTCATGAGTCATCAATCTAAGAAGCCTCTAAGGTTACTACAGGTACCAAAACATTTATGCAGCATTGAAGGTCCCCAAGAACACAATGGCATCCATTATTCTTAAATGGAAGACGTTTGGAACCACCAAACGTCTTCCTAGACCTGGCCGCCCAGACAAATTGAGCAATCGGGGGAGAATGGCCTTGGTCAGGGAGGTGACTCTCAGACCACGACAAACAAGATTATCTGGTCTGATGAAACCAAGCTTGAACTCTTTGGCCTGAATGCCAAGCGCCACGTCTGGATGAAACCTGGCACCATCCCTACGGTGAAGCATGGTGGTGGCAGCATCATGCTGTGGGGATGTTTCTCAGCGACAGGGACTGGTAGACTAGTCAGGATCGAGGGAAAGATGAACGGAGCAAAGTACAGAAAGATCCTTGATGGAAACCTTCTGTAAGGGCTATTTGACCAAGAAGGAGAGTGATGGAGTGCTGCATCAGATGACCTGGACCCCACAATCACCCGACCTCAACACAGTTGAGATGGTTTAGGATGAGTTGGACCGCAGAGTGAAGGAAAGCAGCCAACAAGTGCTCAGCATATGTGGGAACTCCTTCAATACTGTTGGAAAAGCATTCCAGGTGAAGCTGGTTGAGGTAATGCCAAGAGTGTGCAAAGCTGGCATCAAGGCAAAGGGTGGGTTGTGTGCTTGTTCTTTTACCTGGTACTGCAGGAATGGCATGCCCATCTTTTTGTCAGAAATTACACTGGTCACTCAAAAAAAATTATGAAGTTTTTCTAAAAAATAAATAGAACTCACTTTAGGTTAAGGACTGCAGAACGACTTTAGTAATGATTAATACATGCATTTTAAATGGTTTATTAATGACCCTTAAAATAAAGTGTTACCCATCCTAGTTGTAAATTAATAAACAGATATATTAGACAAAAAAGAAAATCACTGAATAAATGCCTTATAGATGACCATTTTGCATCTGTAACTTTCTCACTCATTATTATTCACGATTCATTCAGGATTATCCGTTTATAAGTATATTATATTCTAATTTAGAAAGTGACTCTAAAATTACATAACACATCCTATACCATTCATTTCTATTGGGCACAAAATGATCTGAACACAACCAAAACAAACAAACAAATGTGTAGTCAGAAGCTTGATGTCGTCATTGCGTGTAATGAATATGGGACCAAATACGTTCTACTACTTTAATACACATAAGTGAATTTGTCCCAATACTTTTGGTCCCCTAAAATGACTATGTATTAAAGGTGCTGTAATTTCTAAACGGTTCACCCGATATGGATGAAAATACCCTCAAATTAAAGCTAACAGTCTTCCCTTTAACCTCATAGTCATGGTATCATTTCAAATCAAAGTGCTGGAGTACAGAGACAAAACAACCAAAAATGTGTCACTGTCCCAATACTTTTGGAGGTCACTGTATTTCAAAAAAGTGCATGTCATGTGATCCCCCTGCCCATGTAGCTAAGTGTTTAAATATTAGGCTACATATAATGTCTCTTTCTCGCTGTTTTCTTCTACTGAATCCAGTCTACACCTTCTGTGTTTGTCATACAATGATGCCGGGACAAGTTTATGTGGATGCGGATAGATTTCCAGTGTTGTGCTTCGTTTGGCAGTGCTGCACGCGTATGTGTATATTCCTGCCAAGAAGTGATGTGTTTTCAGTGTACGAAATATACATACATGAGGCTACATACATGAGGCTGTGTGTAAGTGTCTTTCTCTGTTTTCTTCCTACCTTGACTGCACCAAAGTATCTGATCTGTCATTTCTCACAGACATAGACACAGCATTGGACCAGCAGAAGCTGAACCTTTAGCAAATAAGTCGGTTAATTTCACACATTTAGCAGCATTGGCCTCAATCCTTTTTTTGGTCTCTCTAACTTTCTATGTTTCTGTTCTGACTGAGTGACTGACAAAGAGTCAGAGCGGGTCTCACTCCCTTTGAGGAGGCGAGTTTGACTTTGAATGTGAGTTCGTGCCAC
Organism: Salvelinus alpinus; assembly: GCF_045679555.1. Lineage (NCBI taxonomy): Eukaryota > Metazoa > Chordata > Actinopteri > Salmoniformes > Salmonidae > Salvelinus > Salvelinus alpinus. The sequence continues at coordinate 5,012,662 of NC_092097.1, forward strand.
CTCAGTTCAGCCAGTCATAAATCCGGACCAGCCCATCTTGGTAGGTGGACCGGCTATTGTCACTGGGCAGCCAAATGCGTAATATATATTACTCTGCTAAATTATTATGAGAAATTGTCTGAAAAAAATGTATTATAATAATATAACAGGCAGGGTTCGATCCCAGGCTGTCACAACCGGCCATGACTGGGAGTCCCATAGGGTGGGGCACACTTGGCCCAGCGTCGTCTGGGTTAGGGGAGGGTTTGGCTGTGGGGGCTTTACTTGGCTCATCGCGCTCTAGCGACTCCTTGTGGTGGGCCAGGCGACTGCAGGCTGACTTCAATTGTCAGTTGAATGGTGTATCCTCTGACACATTGGTGCGGCTGGCTTCCGAGTTAAGCATGCGGATGTTAACGTAGGCCGCGGATCCCACTAGCGGGATCAAAATTCGACAACATCCGGTGAAATCGGAGCGCGCCAAATTAAAAATACAAAATCGGAATATTAAACATTCATGAAAATACAAGTGTCATACATGATTCTTTAGCTTAGAATTTTGGTAATCGAACCGCATTGTCCAATTTACAGTAGGCTTTATGGCAAAAGCATAGCATTTGATTATCTGAGGACAGCGCCCCACAACAACATATGTTTTCAAACCAGCACAGGCGTCAAAAAATCATAAATAGCGATAAAATAAATCACTTACCTTTGAAGATCTTCCTCTGTTTGCAATCCCAAGGGTCCCAGCTACACAATGAATGGTCGTTTTGTTCGATAAAGTCCTTCTTTGTATCCCAAAAAGTCCGTTCAGTAGGCGTCATTGAGTTCAGTAATCCACCCATTCAACATACAGACAAAGAAGTCCCAAAAGTTACCGGTAAAGTTCGTCCAAACAAGTCATACGACATTTCTAATTAATCCTAAGGTAGTCTAATATCTAAATAAACTATACTATTTAATACGGAGAATAGTATGTTCAATAGGGAAGGAAAATAATGAAGAGCGCGCCCTCGTTCACACGTGCAAAGAGACTACTTTTGCCTTAGTGCTCCACATGGATAAACTACTATTCCTCGTTGGTTTTTCAAAAAACAAGCCTGAAACCATGTATAAAGACTTTTGACATCTTGTGGAAGACATAGGAACTGCAATCTGGGAGGCGGAAGTCATAGTTTTCAATAGCTTCACATTTGAAGTGGATGGGAGCTTAATAAAAAGAATACCGGATGGATTTTCTTTTGGTATTCGCCTGCCATATCAGTTCTGTTATACTCACGGACATTATTGTAACAGTTTTAGAAACTTCAGAGTGTTTTCTATCCAATGCCTATCCAAGCTTCTGGGCCTGAGTAACAGGCAGTTTACTTTGGGCACGTCAGTCATCCGAAATTCCGAACAAAAACCAGGTTAAGGTTAACAGGTTAAGAAGTGCGGCTTGGCGGTAGATGTTTCGGAGGACGCATGACTCGACCTTCGCCTTTCCCGTTGGGGAGTTGCAGCGATGAGACAAGATCGTAATCACAAAATTGGGGAGAACTTATTATAATATTTTTTTATATATATATATTTTATATATATATATATAAATAAAAACAGGCCCATGGGCCGCCGGCCATGTTATAATTAAATATTTGAGATAATTTTTATTTGGTATGTGTGTGTTTACTTTATTATTATTTATTTTTTTACCCCTTATTCTCCCTAATTTTGTTGTATCCAATTGGTAGGTACAGTCTTGTCTCATCGCTGCAACTCTCATACGGACTCGGAAGAAAACTCCCGTACGGACTTGTGCTTCTTGATACAATGCCCACTTATCCCCGAAGCCAGCCACACCAATGTGTCAGAGGAAACACAGTACACCTGGCGACCGTGTCAGCATGCATGCGCCAGGCCCACCACAAGAGTCGCTAGAGCGCGATGGGACAAGGACATCCCTGCCGGCCAAACCCTCCCCTAAACCGGATGACGCTGGGCCGATTGTGCATGAGTCTCCCGGTCGCGACAGAGCCTGGACTCGAACCAGGATCTCTAGTGGCACAACTAGTGCCTTAGACCACAGTGCCACTCGGGAGGCCGTGTGTGTGTGTGTGTGTGTGTGTGTGTGTGTGTGTGTGTGTGTGTGTGTGTGTGTGTGTGTGTGTGTGTGTGTGTGTGTGTGTGTGTGTGTGTGTGTGTGTGTGTGTGTGTGTGTGTGTGTGTGTGTGTGTGTGTGTGTGTGTGTGTGTGTGTGTGTGTGTGTGTGTGTGTGAGAGAGAGAGAGGATGGGGGGGGGGGGGTAATTTGACTCTTCTCAGTGACAGCAGATCAATGGTAGATGAGAGGGCAGAGGGAGAGAGAGAAATGAATTGATTGTCACAAATAAAACTCCAATTAAGCAACCGAAAAGCCTGGCGGGTCAAATGCTCCAAGATGGGCTGCAATCATCCTCCTACTATCACTCCTATGGAGGGGAGATAGAGAGTCATGTATCCTCATATTACTCTTCTGGGAGAAAGAGCAATGTCAGCCATGGGATGGTGGGCAGGCAGTGCAGGCCACATCCTCTGGCCACACAGTCACTCACACACTCACTCACTCAATCTTTCTCTCTCTAGGAGGAGGATAGGTTTTAAAGGATAAATGTGAGTATGAGTGAACTGTAGATCAAGGATCAGACCATTGCGGCTGCCAGCTCATTGATCCAAAGCTTCCTAATGATGAAAATAGATCTTAATTGTAACAGTCATTGACAGATCAGAAGTCAATTTCACCTGACACCCTAACCCTCTAGCATTTGATAAGTGAGTATGAACCTACTCTCTCTTCCTGCTGCATCGAACATGCTCTGGCCTTCCAATCACTGCAGGTGCGTCCCAAATGGCACCCTCTTCCGTATATAGTGCATTGCTCACAACCAGAGCTCGATAGGCCCTGGATCAAAAGACCCTGGAATAGTAGTGCAATACACAGGGAGTAGGGTACCATTTGGGACAGAGCCTGCTTCTCTCTGCATGCACTTACAGTTGATCGGCTAGCTCTGCGCTCCTCTTTCCTAAACAGTGTATTAAGATGCTTTTTGCTCGTAGACCCACCAAATGCAGTTAAAGTGTTATTAATGTTTCAACATCCCCTAGAGAAAGTGCATGTTCATGCTCTTCTCTCTCGTCTCACCTCTTCAGTAATAACATTTTCCTTAGCTTATTCTCTCTCCTGTAATGTCTCGTAATCCAATTCTCTTCCTGGCAAGTTGCTTGCCTGTATCATATATATGTATGCAAGATTTTACCAGAAAAAAAAATCACTCCATCTTTATCCGTTCCCCTCCCAAACCATAAGCTTGACAAATAAATGGGGGGTGGGGGGGGGGGGGGGGGGCTGAGAGAGAATCTTGTGTAAAGTAATCTTAGCTGTGAAACGTTGCTGACATATATCATGCTGGCATGCCAAATAACACAGATGCATTACTTCAATTGACCACCTGTCCCTTAGAGGTGAACTGAGTTTTGGTGAATGAGATTATTGGGTTGATTTGAAGTGCTTATAGGGTGTGAAGAAATCTATTTCTGTCAGAGAAGAGGGAAAGATTGCCTCACTCCGTTTTATGATTACTATCTGAGGGAGGCTATATTTGTCAGCTTTTCAGGTGTAGGCCTACAGTACAGTTAGTCTTTTTTAATGGTACTGCGGAATTACTTTGTGTATTTACAGTACCTTAAGAAAGTATTCATACCCCTTGACATATTCCATATTTTGTTGTGTTACAGCCTGAATTCAAAAGTGATTAAATAGATATTGTTTCTCACCCATCTACCCACAATACCCCATAATGACATAAGTATTCACACCCCTGAGTCAATACTTTGTAGAAGCACCATTGGCAGCGATTACAGCTGTGAGTCTTTCTGGTTAAGTCTCTAAGATCTTTCCAAACCTGGACTGTGCAACATTTGCCCATTATTCTTTTCAAAACTCTAATTGGTTGTTGATCATTGCTAGACAACCATTATCTGGTCTTGCCATAGATTTTCAAGTAGTTTTAAGACAAAACTGTAACTCGGCCACTCCGGAACATTCACTGTCTACTTGGTAAGCAACTCCAGTGTAGATCTGGCCTTGTGTTCCTCTAGGCTTTTGACTGTGCTTAGCTCCATTCCATTTCTTTTTTTCCTGAAAACCTCCCCAGACCTTTAAGGATTACAAGCATACCCATAACATGATGTAGCCACCACTACGCTTGAAAATATGGAGAGTGGTACTCAGTAATGTGTCGTGTTGGATTTGCCCCAAACATAATGCTTTGTATTCAGGACAAAAAGTGTATTTCTTTGCCACATTTTTTGCAGTATTACTTTAGTGCCTTGTTGCAAACAGGATGCAGGTTTGGGAATATTTCTATTCTGTACAGGCTTCCTTCTTTTCACTCCGTCATTTAGGCCAATTAGGTTATTTTTGTGGAGTACTTTAACTACAATGGTATAGATCCATCCTCAGTTTTCTCCTATCACAGTCATTAAACTCTGTCACTGTTTTAAAGTCACCATTGGCCTCATGGTGAAATCGCTGAGTGCTTTCCTTCCTCTCCGGCAACTGAGTTAGGAAGGACGCCTGTATCTCTGTAGTGACTGGGTGTATTGTATCAATTTAATCAATTTCAAATTCATGCTGTAACACAACAACATTTGGAAAAGGTCAAGAGGTGTGAATACTTTCCGAAGGCTCAAGGCTAATAATGTCACCCATCAGACTATTGTTGATTCAATCTTGTCTTTACATATACTAAATAATGTGTGAAATTTGTTTTAATTTAGAATGGGCCATTATCATGCAGCTGTCTCAAACAGGGGCATGGGGAAAAAAATACATGTCATTTATGCACTTAAATAGCAAATGGAGGACGCTTTTCCCGTGGCTCATTTTCATGCCAGCCAGGTAGGCTATACTCCTGTTGTAAAGACAAGCAATGTGCTTAATACTAGGAAAGTTGAGGTATAAATATAGTAGGCCTAGCATATAGAAAGCTGATGGCATCCCCCTCTTTTTAATAGAGGCCATCACTCTGTTTTCTCACGCAATTGCATAGCCTATAGAAATGTTGCGCGTGTTTGATTAGATTTTCAATCACATTTACATTGATGTCAGAGTGATTAGAGGGACAATAGCGTACTGAGTACCAGGTAGTTAGCAAGTTTTGTAGGCTACTAATGACCACCAGCAGCATCAGAGCTTGGAGTAGCCTAATTACTGTGATTAAACAGTCACATGGAATTTGACTTTCTTCATGACTCGTGACCGCCGGTGTAGTTGTAATGTGGTCACCGTAACAGCCCTAGTCCTTACCAACCTCTATCTAGTGTGTGTCTTTGATTTTAAGATAGTCACTTTTGATGGACAGATGTATCTTAAATATCTCCGTAAGGATGAATATCCTGGACTGACTCCACATATAAAATAGGAGTATTTAGGACTCCTCCTCACTGATGCATCCAAAAGGGGGTACTCTGTCTGTTTTATACTTCAACCTTTTTCTGCTTCGGCCGCTGAAATGGGAATGACAAGTCCAGGTTATCACATGGATATTGTATATGCTGTGAGGTGTATGCAGGGGCGAAAGTTAGGTGGTACGGTCCGGTACGACATCCCAGCAGAATAAATATTTACCATACTGGTAAAATATGAGCCTGTAACAATAATTGAAACAAAATGTCAAGAAAGCTTTAGGCTATTTCATCACGTTTTATCATTACCGCACAGGGCTGGGGAGTAACTGATTACATGTAATCCGTTACATGTAAGGGATTACAAAAAACTGTAACTGTAATCCGTTACGTTACCAGCTAAAATATTGTAATCAGATTACAGATAATTCGATGATTACTTCATGGATTACTTTTAAATTCAGAAAGGATGTTTGTGAAAAAAAATATTTGACACTTCTCTGTTTTCTCAATGACATTCAAATCATAATTGAAAAAGGTGCACGTTTAAATTCGTTCCACCTGAGCGATTCTAACCACAAGTCAGAGACCGCTATGATGACACACCAAATGTGTTTGATGGATCGCGGGAAAAGAGCAGGAGAAGGCATTTTGTAGGCTACAGTCTAAGTTATGTCTTCCAACGGTGCGACTGCTGTCGGTATCCAAAGATTATCCAACTTGAATAAACGCTTGGAGGTAAGGATGACAGCAGTGGTGTAGTCTACGGTGATATGAATATAAATTATTATTGATATCTACACAGCACATTGATGTGAATCACACTGCTGCTCTCTCATTTAGCTATTTGCGCCTTACGTATTGTGGTTGTTGTGGATGTCTATTCACAAATCTAAATGGGTATTTGAACCCAAGAATAGTTGAATTCAAGACGTTTTGGCACCCTATCAATCATTGTTTTTGAAACCAGTGGACAGCCAGTGAAAATGTGCTCATGTAACAGCTGCATAGTGTGGATCCCAGCCTATGGAATAAAAGCAGGGCTTTTATTACTCAATCTAATTCATGCTGATGAAAAAAATACACCCATAGGCCTAATGGACACATGCTCAAAGTCGCACACTTTTGATAGACTTAAAGGGGCAATCTGTAGTTGCAACATCAATTTTTGGACTTATAAATTATATATATTAATGTAAAGATATAATTTAATCGTATTATTATATGTAGTAGAAAGCGATGGGTTAGAATAAGTCTACATAACCAACCCATGAAGTAAAATATCACATCGATATGGCCAGCTATGTAAACCTTAACATTGATTTATCCAGCAATAGATGTCGTTCAATTGGTAACATACATTTTTGTCTTCTTCGAATGCCTCTTAAGGGGAAAGTAATCTAAAAGTAACTGAATGTAATCAGATTAAGTTTGGGTAATCCAAAAGTTACGTTACTTATGACAATTTTGGACAGGTAACTAGTAACTGTAACGGATTACATTTAGAAAGTAACCTACCCAACCCTGTAACCGCATGTCAGAAGCATAAAAAATGAGTGAATGGACTCCAAAATGTGGTTCGATGAGATCACTAAGCTTACCCTAAAGTTGAATTAAATTGCCAAAATGATGTAACCTAATTAGCCTACACCTGTCTATACATAAATTCATATAAATCATTAAAAATAGGCAACTACACCAAAAAGCATGATTCGGCCACAGAGCTTATTTATTTATTTTTTAATAACTGTGGATTGTTTTTAATCGCATTGTATGTATCATAAAATAATTCTGAAATATTGTGCTATAAACATATATACAGTGAACATACATCATTGAACTAATTGGATATTTTGATTGGAGTGCAGTGAATCAAAAACTATTCATACCTTTTGTTGTGCTACAAAGTGGGATTTTGCTCCCGAGCGGCGCAGCGGTTTAAGGCACTGCATCTCAGTGCTAGAGGCATCACTACAGACCCTGGTTTGATCCCGGGCTGTATCACAACCGGCCGTGATCGGGAGTCCCATAGGGCGGCGCACAATTGGCCAGTATCATCCGGGTTAAGGGAGGGTTTGGCCGGGGTAGGCCGTCATTTTAAAATTAGAATTTGTTCTTAACTGACTTAATTGTATTACTGTGTAATGTTAAAGTGGAAGAAAAATGTATCAACACAAAACTATTAATTGAAAATAAAACACAAATATATTTTGATTAGATAAGTATTCAACCCCCCGAGTCAATTCATGTTAGAATCACATCTGGCAGCGATTACAGCTGTGAGTCTTTTTGGGTAAGTCTTTAAGACTGCTGCAAACCTGGATTGTACAATATTTGCCCATTATTCTTTTTTAAATTCTTCAAGCTCTGTCAAGTTTGTTGTTGATCATTGCTAGACAGCCATTTTCAAGTGTTGCAATAGATTTCCAAACCAATTTAAGTCAAAACTGAAACTACGCCACTCAGGAACATTCAATGTTGTCTTGGTAAGTAACGTTATCGTCCTACTGAAAGGTAGATTTGTCTCCCCGTGTCTGTTGGAAAGCCTGTGCTTAGCTCTACTCCTTTTTTTTTATCCTAAAAAAACTCCCCAGTCCTTGCCGATGACAGGCATACCCGTAACATGATGCAGCCACCACCATGCTTGAAAATATGAAGAGTGGTACTGAGTGATGTGTTGGATATGCCCCAAACATAATGCTTTGTATTTAGGACAAAAAGTAAATTTCTTTGCTATATTTTTTGCAGTATTACTTTAGTGCCTTATTGCAAACAGGATGCATGTTTTGGAATATTTTTATTCTGTACAGGCTTCCTTCTTTTCACTCCATCATTTAGGTTAGTATTGTGGAGTAGCTACAATGTTGTTGTTCCATCCTCAGTTTTTGTCCTATCACGGATAATTGTATGTGTGGGGTAAAGAGATGGGGTAGTCATTCAAAAATCATGTTAAACACCATTATTGCAGAAAGAGTCAATCCATGCAATTTATTATCTGACTTGTTAAGCAAATTCTTCAGCTTTTTTCAGGTTAACATGTTTTATTCATTTGTAAACATTTCTATAAAACAGAATTCCACTTTGACATTATGGGGTATTGTGTGTAGATCAGTGACACAACATCTAAATGTAATACATTTTAAATTCAGCCTGTAACACAACAACAGTTGGAAAAAGTCCAGGGGTCTGAATACTTACTGAAGGCAACGTACATCCTATGTAGCCTGGATATTGGATACAAGGGCACTGCGTTCATCCACCTCTGGCCTGCTCGCCTCCCTACCTCTGAGGAAGTACAGTTCCCGCTCAGCCCAGTCAAAACTGTCAAAACTGTTCGCTGCTCTGGCACCCCAATGGTGGAACAAACTCCCTCACGACGCCAGGTCAGCGGAGTCAATCACCACCTTCCGGAGACACCTGAAACCCCACCTCTTTAAGGAATACCTAGGATAGGAGAAAGTAATCCTTCTAACCCCCCCCCCCCCCTTAAAAGAGTTAGATGCACTATTGTAAAGTGGTTGTTCCACTGGATATCATAAGGTGAATGCACCAATTTGTAAGTCGCTCTGGATAAGAGCGTCTGCTAAATGACTTAAATGTAAATGTATTGTAGTGAGGAGTATGATTTAGCTGTCCTCTAAAGCTCCAATTTTGAGTTCAGGCTCCTAGCTGGTGTGGTGATCATGGAGCCATAATAACATAATAACCACTATGTTCATCACACACACACACACACACACACACACACACACACACACACACACACACACACACACACACACACACACACACACACACACACACACACACACACACACACACACACACACACACACGGAGCCTCTGCATAACACCATGCTGACGGAGCTGTGATGATTAGGTCTAATAATGCCGTGTAATTCAGTGTTAGTCTGAGAGATTGGCACACGTGGCGATACCTGACAGCAATGCTGACATGCCTGTCAGAGAAGGTTAACCTCTGCATGCGTGTGTTACATGTACATTCATACATGTATAATGTATTATTGTAATTATGCTAAAACCTACATGACATGTAACAAAGTACACTGGAATTACACTACACCTACGTACAGTTGAAGTCGGAAGTTTACATACACCTTAGCCAAATAGATTTAAACTCAGTTTTTCACAATTCCTGGCATTTAATCCTAATAAAAATTCCCTGTCTTAGGTCTGTTAGGATCACCACTTTATTTTAAGAATGTGAAATGTCAGAATAAGAGTAGAGAGAACTATTTATTTAAGCTTTTATTTCTTTCATCACATTCCCAGTGCGTAGGAAGTTTACATACACTCAATTAGTATTTGGTAGCATTGCCTTTAAATTGGTTAACTTGGGTCAAACATTTCAGGTAGCCTTCCACAAGCTTCCAGCAATAAGTTGGGTGAATTTTGGCCCATTTCTCCTGACAGAGCTAGTGTAACTGAGTCAGGTTTGTAGGCCTCCTTGCTCGCACACACTTCTTCAGTTCTGGTCACAAATGTTCTATAGGATTGAGGTCAGGGCTTTGTGATGGCCACTCCAATACCTTGACTTTGTTGTCCTTAAGCCATTTTGCCACAACTTGTGGTCATTGAAGTATGCTTGGGGTCATTGTCCATTTGGAAGACCCATTTGCGACCAAGCTTTAATGATGTCTTGAGATGTTGCTTCAATATATCCACATAATTTTCCTACCTCATGATGCCATCTATTTTGTGAAGTGCACCAGTCCCTCCTGCAGCAAAGCACCCACACACCATGATGCTGCCACCCCCGTGCTTCACGGTTGGGATGGTGTTCATCGGCTTGCAAGCCTCCCCCTTTGTCCTCCAAACATAACAATGGTCATTATGGCCAAACAGTTCTATTTTTGTTTCATCAGACCAGAAGACATTTCTCCAAAAAGTACGATCTTTGTCACCATATGCAGTTGCAAACCGTAAACCGGCTTTTCTGTGGCAGTTTTGGAGCAGTGACTTCTTCCTTGATGAGCAGCCTTTCAGGTTATGTCGATATAGGACTTGTTTTACTGTGGATATAGATACTTTTGTACCTGTTTCCTCCAGCATCTTCACAAGGTCCTTTGCTGTTGTTCTAGGATTGATTTGCACTTTTCGCACCAAAGTACATTCATCTCTAGGAGACAGAACGCGTCTCCGTCCTGAGCGGTATGACGGCTGCGTGGTCCCATGGTGTTTATAACTGGGTAATATTGTTAGTAGAAATGAACGTGGTACCTTCAGGCGTTTGGAAATTGCTCCCAAGGATGAACCAGACTAGTGGAGGTCTACAATTTTCTTTCTGCGGTCTTGACTGCTTTCTTTTGATTTTCCCATGATGCCAAGCAAAGAGGCACTAAGTTTGAAGGTAGGCCTTGAAATACATCCACAGGTGCATCTCCAATTGACTCAAATGATGTCAATTAGCCTATCAGAAGCTTCTAAAGCCATGACATCATTTTCTGGAATTTCCCAAGCTGTTTAAAGGCACAGTCAACTTAGTGGAATTGTGATACAGTGAATTATAAGTGAAATAATTTGTCTGTAAACAATTGTTGGAAAAATTACTTATGTCATGCACAAAGTTCAAAGTTCAACTTTTACTGTGCCTTTCTATGCAAATTATTTTTAAATAGGTTTTTAGACACTTACAGACTTTCTCGGTCATCTCGCAGTCAAGTCCATCTTACCTATCTTTGATTTAGATTCTGTGAGTTCACTGCCCCCCCCCCCCCCCCCCCCGCCCCCCCTCCTTGTACACGCACACGTAGCAACCCACCCAGGGGACTCCAGCGACTGTTAAAAATCCACCAGCAACTCGTTATCAGATCAATAGCCATTCATCAACATCTGTCTTTTAATTAATTCAGCCAGCGCTCAATATACTTCCAGTCATTTCACCCCGATCAATTCACCTTAAAACCAGACTGCTGAGGCCCGCTTAGCCCCATGTTAATGAATGAGCAGGAGAAATGCATACATTCATTGAATGAGTGGCTGCGTCCCACATGGTACCCTACATCCCCTATACCGTGCACTACTTTTGACCAGAGCCCTATGGCCAAACCCTATGGGCACTGGTCAAAAGGAATGCACCATATAGTGCCAGTTGGAACGCAAACATAGATACCTTAATGTGTGTATTGAGTACTGTATTAGGAGTCTGAGACAAATGGCAACATGAGGTTATTATTGGGATTAATGATTGATAGCAAATGAGCAGAGTTTTGTCACAAACCTGTCTGTTCTACGTCGCTGGTTTGTTCAGACAGAATTAGGAGACAAAAATCATTCTTGCATGACTATTTACGCCAACGTCTGACTGTGGGGGTTGTTGCTCTCTTTTGAGTTTTGGTTTTGCTTGTTTGCTGGTTTCTTTATCTATGAGGAGAATTGTTTATACTATAGCTGGATTGCGATGTGTCTCTGTTGTGGGGAGCTTGTGTTGGTGTTATAACCCTTTAAGAAAAGCTGTAGTTTTAAACGTCAAACCGTCATCTTCTGGGGTGTGTGGCAGAGTGTGTGTATGCGACAGTGCTTCATTGTCTATGTGTTTGGCAGTGACATGATTGAGGAGACATGAAGGGAGAACAAGGGAAGATGTCTAGTCAATCACCTCTGTGAATAACCACTTACTAGACTGTGGATTAAAGCTGTATCGCCTGTCTGAACAAAGCCGTCCATTATCTTCACATGTAAAATCTGCTTTACTGTGTAAAACAACATCCACAACAAATTATGTCATTATAAAAATAGATGCTTTGTGTCTGGGTGGAATCGGGGGATGAAGAAACGCCATCCAAGTCATCTAACAACCTGCATAGTGTATGAGATGAATGATAATCAATATTCCTTGACACTAACTTTCTCCCCCTCTCTCTTTCTCTCTCACTCTCTCTCCCTCTCTCTCTCTCCTCAGGTGCAGGGACTGGAGAAGCAGGTGGCCAAGGGCTACCCTGGACTAGACCTGGGTCCAGCAGGCTCAGTGATGAAGACCCTACCGTATGGCATGGGAGAGGGAGCCGTCGGCACCGGCGGAGGGGCCACAGGGGGAGTCAAACCCCCCTACCAAACCACCTCCCGCATCTTCTCCACTGGCATGGACGGGGTCGGCAACCCGCCCATGAAGCCTCCTCTGAAAACCCCCACCTACAGCTTCTTTAACCCCTACGACTGGGCTCGTAATCAGTCGCTCCTACTCGACCAGACAGGCTACCGCAACAAACGCAAACCCTCACTGAAGACGGCCCAGAAGACCAAGAAGATCTTCGGCTGGGGGGATTTCTACTTCAACGTGAAGACCATGAAGTTCAGCCTCTTGGTCACGGGGAAGATCGTGGACCACATCAACGGCACGTTCACCGTCTACTTCCGCCACAACTCGTCCAGCCTCGGCAACGTCTCTGTCAGTATTGTCCCTCCCACCAAGGTGGTGGAGTTCGAGGTGTTGCAGCACCACCAACCAGGCCTCCACGCTCAGCTCCACCCAGAGCTCACCCAGATCACCCAACAACAGACCCCGCACCAGTCCACCATCGACCCCAAAGAGATAAAGACCTTCAACTGCCGGGTGGAGTACGAGAAGACTAACCGCTCCAAGAAGCCCAAGCCCTGCCTCTACGACCCGTCCCAGACCTGCTTCTCAGAGCACACTCAGTCCCACGCCGCCTGGCTCTGCGCCAAACCATTTAAAGTCATCTGCATCTTCATCTCCTTCTTCAGTATCGATTATAAGCTCGTGCAGAAAGTGTGTCCAGACTACAACTTCCAGAGTGATCATCCTTACCTTGGATAAGAGAGGAGGGATGAGGAGAGGAGAGGGGAGGGGGAGAGAATCCTAAGCGCGTCTGAGGGGATCCGTTTGGGAAAGGGTCCAGACGCAGAATCGCTAATATTGATCCGAGAATGTGTAGTTATTTGCGATGCGAGGTGATTTGTAGATCAGTGATCCCGTGAAGTCCGACTCCAATGTATTGTAGTCGATCTCAAACACTCACAATGACAGGACTGATGACCACAGGGATAGTATTTTTCTGCTCTCAACCTCCTGTTGGATTGTGGATATTATAAATGAGAAGTACGGCTAGTCGGCATCATGGATGAAATACATTATATGGCAGATTTTTTCAAAATGACCTAAAAACCCTTTTATTAGTTGACTTTAATTTATGTATGTAAATAATGTTTCAAAAAAATCTATACATCTCTGCTCTTTAGACATTGGTTATCAATTTTAAATCATTTCTGTCCGTTCGATTTAAACTTTCAAAACAAGCTGGGAAGTACGGACGTTTGATTTTGATGATGTCATATTCTATCTGATGATCTGAATGTGTCATGCTGTCCCTATTATACTATCATGCAGTATAATCTCGGAACCCAGAGTCTTGGAACCCGGGAACCATATCTTGCGTGTGCAACAGTCTGCCACAAGAGACTAGACCTTGTACGGCATTATAGGTTCTAGAAGACTGTCATGTTTTCATTCAAACTTTTCAAATCCTGGATTCAAGAGAATATATAGTCCTGGAGTTATACGTATGAGTAATGATACACGCTGGATATGCATACAATATATGAGCAAAGCACATTAAAATGATCTGCTTCAGGTCGTTGAATAATGGTGCACGTACTGGGATTTATTTTTCACATTATATTATATTTTACGTTCGCTGAACAAATTCATTAGGCATTGTATGAGTCAAGAGCATTGTATGAGGCATTATATAAAAAATAAAGGAATCTTAAATTAATCTTCAGTTGGACATCATGATTTGTATTTTATTTACTTGCAAAAATTCATTCAGATGTTCATTCAGATGTTTGTGTCTTTCTTACTCACCTTCTCTATACCGGTCTTCTTCTACTATGTATCACTGTCAGCTCTCTCTCTCTGTCTTGCTACACTTTCAGGGATAGACCAGGGTTTCCCGAACTCGGTCCTGTGCCCCCTTGGGTGCACTTTTGTTTTTTGCCCTAGCACTACACAGCTGATTAAAATAACCAACTCATCATCACTCTTTGATGATTTGAATCAGCTGTGTAATGCTAGGGCAAAAAACTAAACGTGCGCCCAGGGGTAAGATTGGAACCTGCTGCAGATTTTCATTAAATAACCCATTGCTAGTGCTTAATTGAATTGTGCTCGATATCCTATTATGTTCTTGATCAATGACGTTCAGATGGAATGGAAGACCCCGGAGCTCTACTACCCATGTATCTTCTGGATCCGCTCAGGACACACACACACACACACACACACACACACACACACACACACACACACACACACACACACACACACACACACACACACACACACACACACACACACACGCACACACACACACACACACAAAATGTACTGTTTCTTCTGGAGCTGTTTAGGACACACAGGACACAGAGATTTATGTAGTTCTTCGTCCCAGGAGAGCACCTCTTTATCACGTCTCACTGTTGTGGTTGGGAAGGGTCTCCATGTTATGCTCCATCTCCTTGACACTGACTCTGACACTCTCTCCCAGAAGAGTAGTATGAGGATACGTGTGTGTATGTCTCTCTAGCTTTCTGTGTCTCACTCTCTCGCTCTCTCTGTGTGTGTGTGTGTGTGTGTGTGTGTGTGTGTGCATGCACGTGTATATGCATCTGTGTGTGTGTGTGTGTGTGTGTGTGTGTGTGTGTGTGTGTGTGTGTGTGTGTGTGTGTGTGTGTGTGTGTGTGTGTGTGTGTGTGTGTGTGTGTGTGTGTGTTTAATCCATAATAAATCAGCCATGTTCGAAGTAACTACACAGGTCATGCAACAATATTTTCTGCAGCGAGGACATTGCTTTGATATTGCATTCTCTTAAGCCTACTTGTCCACATTGACAGTGAGCAGCCTGTGTCAAGGCCCTGAGGACTGGGGATGGACCCGACCAGACAGACTGCTTCGCCAGCCCCGTAGTCTATATTGCCAATTGTTGTATTTACAGAGCACATTTATTTTGAAGAATCTTTAGAGATGCAAGATAAGTAAACATATAGTCTACGATGAATGAAGGAGCCCTGCATGTTGAATGATTATGATATGTAGAAAGTAAGTATAAATGAAATATTTTACAGCTTCAAAATGTAAAGTAAGTGTCCATCAGTCTGGTTTCAGGCCCAAGTCATAGCACTATTTCGGCTGCTTCTTTGGTGCTAAATTACACCGTAAGTTGCATGGACAAAAGGCAGCATTGTACTGCCCGTTTTTATAGACCTGTTAATGCTTTCAACTCTACTGACCATTCATTATTCATTCGTAGACTGTCTGCAATTGGCCTGCATTTGGTTTGAAAACAACCTGAAAGACAGGACACTGGCTGTGTTTAAAAATGCGCACTTGTGTTCTATCTAGGGTGTATAGCAAGTACAGAACACAACTGTCATTTTTCTAATTCAATTCCAACATAGAGATAGAGGACTCATCTTTGTATCTGTGCCATTTACCGTCCTTGGTGAGTCCTCTATTTATCACTATGGATTCCAAACATATGAACGTGAAAAGGCAAGTATGTACTAAGCTTACTAGAAGTTCTATACCCTTACTTGGGAGGTCTGGAAAACAGCACGCAGGGGCGCATATTTGTACTGTCTTTGCTTTTTTGTTCCCTATCCCATAACATACGCTATCCCATACAACCTTGGGTCGCTGCGGAAATTCCCCAAACTTCTGAATTAATGGGGGACTGAAGTCCCCGCTTGGGAGAAAATGTTCTAGAGGAATAAGGAATACCTTTGTTAAATGTAAGTATTACGTTTATTTATTTACCAAATGATGTTAAAATGCTCAACAAATTACTTCCACATTCATTTTTTATGCAAATGTTGAGTCACTGCTGTTTATAAGCCCGCTAGCCAAGCTAAGTTAGCTCGTCGGACAAGATAGCGAGCAAGCTAGCAGGCTAGCCCAAGATGGACTCTTATAGGAAGCAGTGTGGTCAAAGACTTAGTAACTTAGCTGTATTCACAATCTGGTTACCTATAACTACAAAGATAGTTCTGTTTTTTATGCAGTGGTGTAAAAATACTTTAAAGTACTACTTAAGACATTTTGGGGGGTATCTGTACTTTACTATTTATATTTTTGACAACTTTAACTTTACTACATTCCTAAAGGAAATTATGTACTTTTTACTCCATACATTTTCCCTGACACCCAAAGTACACGTTACATTTTGAATGCTTAGCAGAACAGAAATGGTCCAATTTACACACTTATCAAGAGAACATGGTCATCTCTACTACCTCTGGTCTGGCGGAATTGTCACGACTTCTACCGAAGTCGGTTCCTCTCCTTGTTCGGGCGGTGTTCGGCGGTCGATGTCACCGGTCTTCTAGCCATCATCGATCTATTTTTCATGTTCCATTTGTTTTGTCTGGTTGTCGCACTTACCTGGTTTCAATTCCCTAATTACATGTTGTATATGTTCCCTCTGTTTTCCCCCATGTCCTTGTCGGGAATTGTTTATTGTAAGTACGTGTGCTTTATGTGACTGGTGCGACACGGGTTTCGTGCCCATTTGTTTTGTTATTTTTGTATGCCGGTAGTTATGTACATTAAACGGCTCCGGCTATTTACCAAGTTCTGCTCTCCTGCGTTTGACTTCCATGCCACCAGTTACGCACCCCATGACAGGACTCAATAAACACAAATGCTTTGTTTCTGAATGTCTGAGGGTTGGAGTGTGACCCTGGCTATCCGCTAATGTAAAAAAGAAATGGACAATTGTGCCATCTGGTTTCCTTAATATTTGAATTTGAAATTATTTATACTTTTACTTTTGATACTAAAGTACCGTTTTGCAATTACATTTACTTTTGATACTTAAGTATATTTAAAACCATATACTTTTAGACTTTTACTCAAGTAGTATTTTACTGGGTAACTTTTACTTGAGTCATTTCCTATTAAGGTATCTTTACTTTCACTCAAGTATGTCAATTTGGTATTTTTTTCACCACTATGTCTCTACATTACCAGTCAAAAGTTTGGGCACATACTCATTCAAGGGTTTTTCTTTATTTTTACTATTTTCTATATTGTAGAATAATAGTGGAGACATCAACAATTTGAAATAACACATATGGAATCATGTAGTAACCAAAAAAGTGTTAAACAAATAAACATTTTGAGATTCTTGAAAGTAGCCCCCCTTTGCCTTGATGACAACTTTGCACACTCTTGGCATTCTCTCAACCAGCTTCATGAGTTACAGTGGTTCTTCCTTTAAATGTTGCATGATACTGCAGCACACCTTGCGGGCTGCCGCGGAATTCTATGACACGTTATTTAATTGTCAGCCATGGTTACCAGTAATGCTAGTTAATGCTAGTTTGACTACCTGAGGGCATCTTTGAGAAGCATGTGATAGACTTCAATATTGGCTGTACTAGAGAATTTAAAACCTTTTTGGTAAGAACATAGTATATATGGAATTGATTTCAAGAAATGTAGCTTAATTAATTTGATTAATATTATGGTGTTTCTATTCCAAGTAAAATGAAAAAAAAAAAACGAAACCTTCGGGGTTTTCATTAGGATGGAACGGAAAAGATGGCGCTATACAACGTGACAGTCGGCTACAGTACTATGAGAATAACATTTCCACACGCTAATTGTAGTCTAACCAATACCCAAACGGAGATTCAGTGAAAATAAAAATCTCATTGATTTATCAAGACCAGTCTCCATGCTTGTCTCAGAGCAAAGCGCAACGGTGCTGAAATAGTTGACCACAGCAGGTAGACTATTGCTTCAAATTGTCACGACTTCCGCCGAAGTTGGTCCCTCTCCTTGTTCGTTCGGCGGTCGACGTCACCGGCTTTCTAGCCGCCGCCAATCCACTTTTCATTTTCCATTTGCTCTGTCTGTGTCTTTCACACCTGGCTTCACTCCACCAATTACTTGTTTATTATTTAACCCTCTGTTCCCCATGTTTTGTTTGTGAGTGATTGTTTTTTGTACATCGGTCCGTTTTTGTGGGCTCGCTCTGTTGCTTTGTATTTTTTGTAATCTTTAGTAAAGTACGTTGATTACTCATATCTACTGTCCTGCGCCTGCCTCTCTACACCAGCTACACATAGGACCATTACACAAATCCTATTGCTTCTAACTTCAATATGCTTTTTAAATATATAAGACCTACACCACTTTTAACAGCATATTACTCAACACTAGTGAGACTCAAGTTGCCTACGGTATCCCTACAGTATATATATATATATATATATATATATATATTTTTTTTTATGACTTGTGTAACGGCTGTCTAATTCCTCCTCCTCGGATGAGGAGAAGGAGTAAGGGTCGGACCAAAACGCAGAGTGGTTAGTGCTCATATTGATTTAATCAAAACGAAACTGAACACTTACAAATCCCCAAAAAACAACAAACGTGACAAAACCGAAAACAGTCCCGTGTGGCACGAACACTGACACGTGATACAAACACCCACAAACACACACGTGAAACCCCGGCTGCCTTAGTATGATTCTCAATCAGGGACAACGATTGACAGCTGCCTCTGATTGAGAATCATACCAGGCCGAACACAAAATCCCAACATAGAAAATCACACATAGACAAACCCACCCAACTCACGCCCTGACCAACTAAATAAATACAAGACAAAAGAAAACAGGTCAGGAACGTGACATAACCCCCCCTTAAGGTGCGAACTCCGGGCGCACCAGCATAAACTCTAGGGGAGGGTCTGGGTGGGCGTCTGTCCACGGTGGCGGCTCTGGCGCTGGTCGTGGTCCCCACCCCACCATAGTCAATCCCCTCTTCCGTAGCCTCCTCCAAATTAACCCCACTAGATTAAGGGGCAGCACCGGACTGAGGGGCAGCACCGGACTGAGGGGCAGCACCGGACTGAGGGGCAGCACCGGACTGAGGGGCAGCACCGGACTGAGGGACGGATCCTGGCTGGCTGGCTCTGGCAGATCCTGGCTGGCTGGCTCTGGCGGATCCTGGCTGGCTGGCTCTGGCGGATCCTGGCTGGCTGGCTCTGGCGGATCCTGGCTGGCTGGCTCTGGAGGATCCTGGCTGGACAGCTCTGGCGGATCCTGGCTGGACGGCTCTGGCTGGTCCTGGCTGGACGGCTCTGGCTGGTCCTGGCTGGACGGCGGCTCTGGCTGGTCCTGGCTGGACGGCGGCTCTGGCTGGTCCTGGCTGGACGGCGGCTCTGGCTGGTCCTGGCTGGACGGCGGCTCTGGCTGGTCCTGGCTGGACGGCGGCGCTGGCTGGTCCTGGCTGGACGGCGGCTCTGGCTGGTCCTGGCTGGACGGCGGCTCTGGCGGGTCCTGGCTGGACGGCGGCTCTGGCGGGTCCTGGCTGGACGGCGGCTCTGGCTGCTCATGGCTGGCCGGCGGCTCTGGCTGCTCATGGCTGGCCGGCGGCTCTGGCTGCTCATGGCCGGCCGGCGGCTCTGGCTGCTCATGGCTGGCCGGCGGCTCTGGCTGCTCATGGCCGGCCGGCGACTCTGGTTGCTCATGGCTGGCCGGCGGCTCTGGCTGCTCATGGCTGGCCGGCGGCTCTGGCTGCTCATGGCTGGCCGGCGGCTCTGGCTGCTCATGGCTGGCCGGCGGCTCTGGTTGCTCATGGCTGGCCGGCGGCTCTGGCTGCTCATGGCTGGCCGGCGGCTCTGGCTGCTCATGGCTGGCCGGCGGCTCTGGCTGCTCATGGCTGGCGGACGGCTCTGGCTGCTCCTGTCTGGCGGACGGCTTTGGCTGCTCCTGTCTGGCGGACGGCTCTGACGGCTCGGGACAGACGGGCAGCTCTGACGGCTCGGGACAGACGGGCAGCTCTGACGTCTCGGGACAGACGGGCAGCTCTGACGGCTCGGGACAGACGGGCAGCTCTGACGGCTCGGGACAGACGGGCAGCTCTGACGGCTCGGGACAGACGGACAGCTCTGACGGCTCGGGACAGACGGACAGCTCTGAGGGCTCGGGACAGACTGACAGCTCTGACGGCTCGGGACAGACGGACAGCTCTGACGGCTCGGGACAGACGGACAGCTCTGACGGTGCTGTGCAGGCAGGCAGCTCAGACAGCGCTGGGCAGGCAGACAGTTCAGACAGCGCTGGGCAGGCAGGCAGTTCAGACAGCGCTGGGCAGGCAGACAGTTCAGACAGCGCTGGGCAGGCAGACAGTTCAGACAGCGCTGGGCAGGCAGGCAGCTCAGACACTGGCTGCGCTGGAGAGGAGGAAGGCTCTGACAGCGCTGGACAGGTGGGAGCAACTGGAGAGAGAAGACGGAGAGACAGCCTGGTGCGGTGGGTTGCCACCGGAGGACTGTTACGTGGAGGTGGCACCGGAAAAACCGGACCGTGAAGGAGGGCACGCGCTCTTGAGCACCGAGCCTGCCCAACCTTAACAGGTTGAACGGTCCCCGTAGCCCTGCCAGTGCGGCGAGGTGGAAAAACCCGCACTGGGCTATGCTGGCAAACCGGGGACACCATTTGTAAGGCTGGTGCCATGTACGCCGGCCCGAGGAGACGCACTGGAGGCCAGATGCGTTGGGCCGGCTTCATGACACCCGGCTCGATGCCCAACCTAGCCTGACCAGTGCGGCAAGGTGGAATAGCCAGAACCGTGCGCTTTACCGCATAACACGGTGTCTGACCAGTACGACGCCCTCTCACTCCACGGTAAGCACGGGGAGTTGGCTCAGGTATCCTACCCGGCTTTGCCACACTCCGCGTGTCCCCTCCCCCCCCCAAGAAATGTTTGGGTCTGACTCTCGGGCTCCCAACCACGTCGCCGCGCTGCCTCCTCATACCAGCGCCTCTCTGCCTTCGCTGCCTCCAACTCCGCCTTGGGACAGCGATATTCCCCTGGCTGAGCCCAGGGTCCTTTGCCGTCCAGGATCTCCTCCCAAGTCCACGAGTCCTGTGTCCTCGGTCTCTGCTGCTGTTGCTGTCTGTTCCCACTCTGCTTGATCCTTTTGGGGTGGGTGTTTCTGTAACGGCTGTCTAATTCCTCCTCCTCGGATGAGGAGAAGGAGTAAGGGTCGGACCAAAACGCAGAGTGGTTAGTGCTCATATTGATTTAATCAAAACGAAACTGAACACTTACAAATCCAAAAAAAACAACAAACGTGACAAAACCGAAAACAGTCCCGTGTGGCACGAACACTGACACGAGATACAAACACCCACAAACACACACGTGAAACCCCGGCTGCCTTAGTATGATTCTCAATCAGGCACAACGATTGACAGCTGCCTCTGATTGAGAATCATACCAGGCCGAACACAAAATCCCAACATAGAAAATCACACATAGACAAACCCACCCAACTCACGCCCTGACCAACTAAATAAATACAAGACAAAAGAAAACAGGTCAGGAACGTGACAACTTGACTCTCAGCCAATAATTAGATTTAGAGGATTGGAGGATTCTAAATTAATATCTAAGGGGCATTTTTCGTTAGTGCAAATCTGATCTGTGAGAATATCTAAGGGGCTTTTATGTCATTCTAAATTAATTAATAATAATCGCTTTGTTTAAAAAATATTTTGGAGATTATTTTGATTTCAAATAATGTAAAGTGAGCGACAAAAAGGCCATTCTTGAACATAGGGTGAGACATTGTTACTAATTTGTAAATATAGCCAGTTAGTTATTTAGAATTATTTATTTCTGTTTTTGGAGGGAGAGAAACCAAAAGCCTACCGTCGCCTCATGGGTCTCCCGGTCGCAGCCGGCACAGGTATTGAACCAGCATCTGTAGCAACGCCAGTGTCTTAGACCGCTGCACCACTCAGGCACTGTACAACATGCCTGGTTGGGAGTAGGCGACCCTACTACAGTAAGGGCAAAATAATCCTAACATTTCCACACCCTAATTAGAGTCTAAGTTTCTCTTAGAATAAAAAACTTCGTGTAAAAAACAGTTTTAGTAAGTAATACAGATGAGTAGTAACAAAAAAATAAGTGTTTTTTGCTGGGTGTGCGAGTGCAGGACAGAGGAATAGCAATTCTTACACTATTGTTCTAAACTCAATCGCCTTCTTCATCCTCATCATTCAGTTCATTGAAATTCAACTTTGAAGTCACACACAATTATCAGTTTGTATTTGGTTTATGTCGCCCATTCATTGTCAGTTAGTCACAGTAGCGCCTTGGGACCCAAAAGCCTAATCAGTGCTCTAACTCCCCTGGCGCTGGTCTGGAGCAATGAAGTAGTGAAGCAGGGTACTGTACTAAACCACAAATTACCTCTAAATCCCGCAGCATAATCACACAACTTTTAGTTGAGCAACCACTGTAGTCAGCTGGAATGCATTTCAATTAACAGGTGTGCCATGTTAAAAGTTAATTTGTGGAATTTCTTTCCTTCTTAATGCGTTTGAGCCTATCAGTTGTGTTGTGACAAGGCAGGTGTCACGTTCCTGACCTTATTTCCTTTGTTCAGTCTTTGTTTAGTTGGTCAGGATGTGAGCTGGGTGGGCATTCTATGTTATGTGTTTCTATGTTGGGTTTATTGTTTGGCCTAATATGGTTCTCATTCAGAGGCAGGTGTTTACATTTACATTTAAGTCATTTAAGTCATCCAGAGCGACTTACAAATTGGAAAGTTCATACATATTCATCCTGGTCCCCCCGTGGGAATTGAACCCACGGGGGTTCAATTGTCATTGTCTCTGATTGGGAACCATATTAAGGTAGGCTGTTCTCACTGTTTGTTTGTGGGTGATTGTTCCTGTTCGTGCGTTCATTGTTTTTCATTGTTCACTTGTTCAGGACTGTAGCGTCGTTGGTTTCGTTTTGTTTATTGTTTTGTTCGTCTAGAAAATTATTCTAATAAATATGGATACATACCACGCTGCGTTTTGGTCCTCCGATCCTTCTAACTTATCCTCCTCAGACGAGGAGGAAGACGACGGCCGTTACAGCAGGGGTTGTATACATTTACATTTACATTTAAGTCATTTAGCAGACGCTCTTATTCAGAGCGACTTACAAGTTGGTGCATTCACCTTATGATGTCCAGTGGAACAACCACTTTACAATAGTGCATCTAACTCTAAGGGGGGGGGGGGGTTAGAAGGATTACTTTATCCTATCCTAGGTATTCCTTAAAGAGGTGGGGTTTCAGGTGTCTCCGGAAGGTGGTGATTGGAATACAGAAGGTATACAGAAGATAGCCCTATTTGGTAAAACACCAAGTCAATATTATGGCAAGAACAGCTCAAATAAGCAAAGAGAAATGACAGCCATTACTTTAAGACGTGAAGGTCAGTCAATCCGGAGAATTTCAAGCTTTGTTAGGTTACAATCGCTAACCGTTAGCTAGCTAACTAACTATCGCATAGGCTAATGTGACTGTGTGTTCTATTTAGAGTCCGATCCCATCAACCTCTGCAGATGCATCAACATCAAGCTCAGCACCAGGAAGTGGTGCAAGTCACCTTCTAAAACCTTATTAAAATCAACTCAATATTTCCATGACAAGCAAATAAATATACTGGAGCTAGGCATGGACATGGTTCGTGGCTTGTTGTCATAGTTGGTGTGTTTACAAGTAGGCCACAACTTCCACTGTAGTTCTTCCTGTATTATGCAGGTTCAGTTGATTGTTCTAGTAGGTATTAGTAAGGAAGGGATTGTGTGGGTGACTGACTGGTGTCTGTTGTGGGGGGGGTATTGTGTGTAAAACTTAGTCTGCAAAATGTATTGGCATTAAGGGGGTGGGTGGATATAGCACCTTGTTTGAGTGTGTATTGATGGGGGCAAAGTAGCAAAATGTTGGCTAGTCACCGACTACTGTGTGTCCTACAGTCTCATCCTGCTGCTAATGACAACAATGACCTTGACACCAGCGTTAGTAGTACACAGCCTGTAGACCCATTGGATGAAAGCTTTCAGCCTGGAATAAGCTCAAGCTCAACATCATCTGACGTTGAAACAAGCCAGCACAGCCGAAGGTATTTGTGAAAGCACAACACCCTCTTGAGAAAACAAAAATCACCAATACACTAAACTGTCTAGTGCTCCTCAAACTTTTCACACCCTTGCAGTCAGATTTTTGGCATGGGGGAGAGGGACTGTTAGTATACTCTTCTAGCCTACTCACTCTATTGTTGGCAGTGTTTGTCTATTCAACAGCACAACTGTAGGTGCTCATACACAACAGCACACGACTAGACTGTCTACACATCAAGCCCCCCTCAAACTATGCTAACAGCCCCATTTTTGACTGAGTGTAGCAAAACACACACCAGTCTACTGCACCCTTTTTTGTTTACAGATGAACATGGATTATTGTATGGTTATACATCTTCATGATCAGTCTTCATGCCTTTCCCGGAGACTTGCCGTACAAATCAAAGCAGTTGGAAGTGAAGAAAGTGTACGAGAGGCTTGGCCACCTGGCTGTGGAGTGCAGAAAGGACCAGACGGTTATCTACAAGGAGCCCGAGTCACAGCTCCCCAAACCCAACATCCCTTCGCCTGCTAAAACAGCTTCCATTACGCAGCACAAGAAGAGGTTCACCAGTTGAAGAACATTCTGGAATGCAACAACAAGTCAACTACTTGATTGATGAAGGCATGTCATCCAGCAAAGGCAGCAGCGCAGTTATCAACTACATGCACCATTTCTTCACCAACTACGGAGTTGGGGAAACACATGTGGACCTGAATTGTGATAACTACAGTGGCCAAAACAAGAACAAGCTTGTGCTCTGGTATTTTGCCTGGCGGACCATGCAAAAGCTCCACCAGTCTGGACCTTCACTTCCTGATCACAGTCCACACCAAGTTTGCCCCCCCCCCCCCCCCCCCCACTGGTGTGTCGGCCTCAAAAAAGCAGCGATTCAGAAAGACCAGAGTGAACCCCGTCTGACATTATTGGTGTTGTGAAAGACAGCACTGACAGGGGTCAACATCCCACAGCTGGTTGGACTGGAGGATGGTACGGTGCTGGTGGAAAGCTATGGCTGGCAACAACACCTGACTCCGTACTTCAGGCCGCTGCCACAGATCAAGCAGTACCAGCACTTCAGGTGAATATAATTTTCATTGCATGAGGTTATTGTTCTTATCTAAACTTGGGAGGTGACTTGATGTTGTGCAAGGTTGTAATGCCCTTTTGTCATTTCTTGTTTTAAAGCTTTGATGCTCTGGAGCCTGGTGTTGTTGCCAAGGAGCGTTCGGACTCAGTCGGGACCAGGTTTCAGCTGCTGCGAAACGCTGACATCCTTCCTCCCATAGATGGTCTGCCTGTACAAGCACCACCTGGACTGGACACAGCTAGACAAACGTATCTTTTGAGAAGACCTCTTTGTCGCAAACGACATCACATGCCCTGCACCAAAGTCAAGGGCAGGACAGAAACAGGCTCTCCGAATATACAGTTGAAGTCGGAAGTTTACATACACCTTAGCCAAATACATTTAAACTCAGTTTTTCACAATTCCTGACATTTAATCCTAGTACAAATTCCCTGTCTTAGGTCAGTTAGGATCACCACTTTATTTTTAAGAATCTGAAATGTCAGAATAATAGTAGAGAGAATGATTTATTTCAGCTTTTATTTCTTTCATCACATTCCCAGTGGGTCAGAAGCTTATATACACTCAATTAGTATTTGGTAGCATTGCATTTAAATTGTTTAACTTGGGTCAAACGTTTCGGGTAGCCTTCCACAAGCTTCCCACAATAAGTTGGGTGAATTTTGGCCCATTCCTCCTGACAGAGCTGGTGTAACTGAGTCAGGTTTGTAGGCCTCCTTGCTCAAACATGCTATTTCAGTTCTGCCCACACATTTTCTATAGGATTGAGGTCAGGGCTTTGTGATGGCCACTCCAATACCTTTACTTTGTTGTCCTTAAGCCATTTTGCCACAACTTTGGAAGTATGCTTGGGGTCATTGTCCATTTGGAAGACCCATTTGCAACCAAGCTTTAACTTCCTGACTGATGTCTTGAGATGTTGCTTCAATATATACACATAATTGTCCTTCCTCATGAGGCCATTTATTTTGTGAAGTGCACCAGTCCCTCTTGCAGCAAAGCACCCCCACAGCATGATGCTGCCACCCCCGTGCTTCACGGTTGGGGTGGTGTTCTTCGGCTTACAAGCCTCCCACTTTTTCCTCCAAACATAACAATGGTCATTATGGCCGAACAGTTCTATTTTTGTTTCATCAGACAAGAGGACATTTCTCCAAGAAGTACAATATTTGACCCCATGTGCAGTTGCAAACCGTAGTCTGGCTTTTTCATGGCGGTTTTGAAGCAGTGGCTTCTTCCTTGCTGAGCAGCCTTTCAGGTGATTTATATAGGACTCGTTTTACTGTGGATATAGATACTTTTGTACCTGTGTCCTCCAGCATCTTCACAAGGTCCTTTGCTGTTGTTCTAGGAATTATTTGCACTTTTCGCACCAAAGTACGTTAATCTCTAGGAGACAGAACGCGTCTCCTTCCTGAGTGGTATGACGACTGCCTGGTCCCATGGTGTTTATACTTGCTTCCTATTGTTTGTACAGATGAATGTGGTACCTTCAGGTGTTTGGAACATGATCCCAAGGATGAACCAGAATTTTTGTTTATGAGGTCTTGGCTGATTTCTTTTGATTTTCCCATGATGTCAAGCAAAGAGGCACTGAGTTTGAAGATAGGCCTTGAAATACATCCACAGGTACACCTCCAATTGACTCAAATTATGTCAATTAGCCTATCAGAAGCTTCTAATGCCATGACATCATTTTCTGGAATTTTCCAAGCTGTTTAAAGGCACAGTCAACTTAGTGGATGTAAACTTCTGTCCCACTGGAATTGTGATACAGTGAATTATAAGTGAGATAGTCTGTCTATAAAAAAATTGTTGGAAAAATTATGTGTGTCATGCACAAAGTAGATGTCCTAAATGACATGTCAAAACTATAGTTTGTTAACAAGAAATTTGTGGAGTGGTTGAAAAACGAGTTTTAATGACTCCAACCTAAGTGTATGTAAACTTCCGACTTCAACTGTATAGTTAAACACAGCAGCGGTGAAATTAACGGTAGGCTCCTTTAAGGGTAGGTAGCATAAACTTAACCACATGTAACAAATGGATTTGCATTAGTATATACATCAAAAGTCCCAATGCAAAGTTACACCTAACTTTTCAATTTGTTCAGTTATTACATAAAGCTGGTCTGAATTCCGAAGTCGATGAAGTCATGTTTTTTCGTGGTGTGATGTAATATGGAGGACTCGCTAAGCTAGCCTATTACCTATATTGTAAATTCCAACAGAAATCAGTTCAAAATGTATAACTTCAAATTAAACCATATCGTTTGCGCTCATGATTACTGCTTTCAATTTAAATGTCAGCCAAATTACAAGCAAATACTCTATGAATTTATTATTACTAATCAACTTGCATGGTTGCTAGCCATCTAGCCTGCTAACGTTAGCCCTACTAGCCTGCAAACTTCAGCCCTACTAGTCTGCTAACATTAAATAAGCAGTGAATTAGTCAACCAGTTGCCATCAACACCTAGCTTACAGCTACATTAAAGGGAATGGAAATGGGGATACCTAGTCAGTTGTACAACTGAAATGTGTCTTCTGCATTTAACACAACCCCTCTGAATCAGCGCCCGGGGAACAGTGGGTTAACTGCCTTGCTCAGTGGCACAAACAGATTTTGAACCTTGATTTAAAGTAAACCAACGTTTTGGAAATACATAACGCCATCTAACCAAATATCAAAGAATGTTAGCTATATTAATAGCTCAAATAAGCAAAGAGAAACGACAAGCCATCATTGCCTGTAAGACATGAAGGTCAGTTAATCCGGAAAATCTCGAACTTTTAAAGTTTCTTCAAGTTCAGTCGCAAAAACCATCAAGCATTTTGATGAAACTGGCTCTCATGAGGACCGCCACAGGAAAGGAAGACCCAGAGTTACCTCTGCTGCAGAGGATATGTTTATTCGAGTTACCAGCGTCAGAAAATGCAGCCCAAGTAAATGCTTCGAAGTTCAAGTAACAGACATCTCAACATCAACTGTTCAGAGGAGACTGCGTGAATCAGGCCTTCACGGGCAAATTGCTGCAAAGAAACCACTACTAAAGGGCAACAATAAAAGTGGTAATTTATGAACAATGACAAGTGTTGAAGTCTCCACACGAGTCTGGTTTTGAGGCTTGGGCATCTGGGTGCTGCAAGGAGAGAGAAAGCCATTAATAATATTACAATGGTGTATTCATTTAATTTAATATATTCCTGTTTGATATGCACGCATATAATTAAATTGGACATGTCCTCCTTTATAATATGCCAGTGTTTGTTTTGTATCCAAATGCATTTAGCTTAGGATGAAGTAGCCTAGGCCTTCTAATCTAGTTACATTGCATATCGCCTATGAATATTATTTACCTACGCACAAGGTGAATATGAAATCAAGTCATCTAGAACATCAGGTTAATTTAATAATATGCATGGGTGTTAGCGCTGTATGAATTTATCACAATGCAAGCCTGTTCATTGGAAATACATCCCCTGCAGTCCTGATGCAATGCAATATTAGTGTCACAGTGAAACACCACCATTCTGGCTCGATCATTCATTAAACAGTAAGCAAAATAGCTTATTAATTTTGGGGGGGCGGCTTCAGCCTCATACGTCATACGTCCAAAGATGTAGCAGCAGACCAAGCAATGTGCGAGAGGAGGACCCAACAAAATAATTATTATAGTTGGTGTTAGCTTAATTCAGTAACAGGTACTGAGGAGACAAATTCTGTTACTTGTTATTTGTGTTCAATATTTCCATTCTGGGATAGTTGTCCCCTGAATTACTAGCACTAGTTGCTCACGCTGCTACATTAGCATAACAATCAAGTGCCTGGAGCTAGTTTTGTTGACGCTGGCTGCGTGATGTGGTTTCCTGTTTAGGTTAGAGGTCACGTCGAAGACATTTCAAATGGAACAGATTTACACATTCTGCGTTCTCCCATGCTAGACAGTATGCTCTCTCAGGTGTTCTTGGAAAATCACCCCTGAAAGAACGGGAGAACAGAAAGCAAGTGCATATTTTGAAACACAGCCAATGTGTTTCTTCTGATGGTGTTAAGGTTTCCTTGATATTACTAAAGGTGTCCCCCAAGGGTCGATGTTGGGCCCTGTACTTTTTACTATATTTATAAATAATATTGGTTCGTCTGTAAGAAATTGTAACCACTTGTATGCGGACGATACTTTTGCTTCACAGAAAGCCTTTGTAGAACTGAAATTGGTACTTAACGCAGGTGAAACTGGCTCCCGAGTGGCGCAGCAGTCTAAGGCACTACATCTCAGTGCTAGAGGTGTCACTACAGACCCTGGTTCAATCCTGGGCTGTATCACAACCAGCCGTGAACGGGAGTCCCATAAGGCAGAGGAAAATTGGCCCAGCATCGTCTGGGTTAAGGGCTGGGGTAGGCTGTCATTGTAAAATAAGAATGTTCTCAACTGACTTGCCTAGTTCAATAAAAGTATGTGTTTTCTTCCAAAAAGCTTTAATTATGTGTCTGATAATTTATTCAGGTGTACATTGGATTGACCGTGTCCCTGCTTATAAATATCTGGGTATCTTGATTGACGAAAAGTTGTGTTTCAAAAAGCATAATGTTGTTAGTAAGTTACAGTGCTTTCAGAAAGTATTCATACCCCTTGACTTATTCCACATTTTGTTTTGCTACAGCCTGAATTCAAAATATATTTTTTTTTTAACACACAATACCCCACAATGACAAGTGAAAACATGTTTTTAGAAATGTTTGCTAATGTATTGGAAATGAAATAGAGAAATCTAATTTACATAAGTATTCACACCCCTGGGTCAATAAATGTTGACATAGCATAATACAGACAGAATCTGTTCTACAAAATATATTCACAAATATTATATGTTCTCTGTTACTCTGTGTGCACAGAACTGACATGCATGAAGGGAATTAAATAGTTTATTATCCACAGCAGCTTTCAACTCAGAAAGCGATACCTACTGTTGCCTACAGCTGTACATGCTGGTGTCACGCCCTGACCTTAGAGATCCTTATTTATTCTCTATGTTTGGTTAGGTCAGGGTGTGACTCGGGTGGGAGAATCTATGTTTTCTATTTCTTTGTTGTTTTTGCCTAGTGTGGTTCCCAATCAGAGGCAGCTGTCTATCGTTGTCTCTGATTGGGGATCATATAATAGTTGTCATTTTCCGTTTGGGTTTTGTTGGGGTGTTGTTTTCCGTTTAGTATCTGTGCCTGACGGAACTGTTCGCTTTCGTTTTTGTATTCGTTATTTTTGTTTGAGTGATTCTTGACAATAGAGATCATGAACACTTTCCACGCTGCGCTTTGGTCTCATTCCAACGACAGCCGTTACAGAACACCCCATCCAAAAGGTGGACCAAGCAGCGTGGCCAGGAGGAGCAGGGATCCTGGGCCCGGGAGAAAAGTGAGAGGAGTACGTCCTAGACCTGGGAGGAGGTAATGGCAGGGGACAAGACCCTGCCATGGAAGCAGGCTGAGGCAGCGAAAGAAGAACGGCGAGGATACGAGGAGTCAAGGCAACGACGGAAGCACGAGAGGACCCCTAAGCAACGGGTCTGGAATTGGTCAAGCTATCCGTTTAATACATGTACAAAATGATCCTCCTTCCCTAAAAGCATGATGGTCATGACTTTCTTACATGAAAGGGGAGTTTTACTTGGCCCCAGACAATCGATCTGAGATCGACTTAAGTTTCAGTCATGGGATTTAGTTTTCTTTAACCTCTGCTTATTGCAAACAGGATGCTTTTTAAAAAAACTTTTTTTTTTTAAACATAGTGCATTCGGAAAGTATTCAGATCCCTTGACTTTTTCCACATTTTGTTACTTTATAGCCATATTCTAAAATGGATTCAATTAAATGTTTTCCTCATCAATCCACACACAATACCACATAATGACAAAGCAAAAACAGGTGTTTTATATTAAATAAATCAATGTAAAACTGAAATATCACATTTACATAAGTTCTCAGACCCTTTACTCAGTACTTTGTTGAAGCACCTTTTGCAGCGATTACAGTCTTGAGTCTTCTTGGGTATGACACTACAAGATTGGGACACCTGTATTTGGAGGGTTTCTCCCATTCGTCTCTGCAGATCCTCAAGCTCAGTCAGGTTGGATGGGGAGCATCGCTGCACAGCTATTTTCAGGTCTCTCCAGAGATGTTTGATCAGGTTCAAGTCCAGGCTCTGGCTGAGCCACTCAAAGATATTCAGAGACTAGTCCCAAAGCCACTCCTGCATTGTCTTGGCTGTGTGCTTAGGGTCGTTGTCCTGTTGGAAGGTAAACCTTCACCCCATTCTGAGGTCCTGAGCTCTCTGGAGCAGATTTCATCAAGGATTTCTATACTTTGCTCCGTTCATCTTTCCCTCCATCCTGACTAGTCTCCCAGTCCCTGCCGATGAAAAACATCCCCACAGCATGATGCTGCCACCACCATGCTTCACTGTAGGTACGGTGCCAGGTCTCCTCCAGACGTGATGCTAGGCATTCAGGCCAAAGAGTTCAATCTTGTTTTCATCAGACCAGAGAATCTTGTTTCTCATGGTCGGGAGAGTCCTTTAGGTGCCTTTTGGCAAACTCCAAGCGGGCTATCATGTGCCTTTTACTGAGGAGTGGCTTCCGTCTGGCCACTCTACCATTAAGGCCTGCTTGGTGACGTGCTGCAGAGATCGTTGTCCTTTTGGAAGGTTCTCCCATCTCCACAGAGGAACTCTAAAGCTCTATCAGTGAGACCATCGGGTTCTTGGTCACCTCCCTAACCAAGGCTTTTCTCCCCTGGTTGCTCAATTTGGCAGAGCGGCCAGCTCTAGGAAGAGTCTTGGTGATTCTTAACGTTTTCCATTTAAGAATGGAGGCCACTGTGTTCTTGGGGACCTTCAATGCTGCAGACATTTTTTGGTACCCTTCCCCAGATCTGTGCCTAGATACAATCCTGTCTCGGAGTGCTACAGACAATTCCTTTGACCTCTTGGCTTGGTTTTTGCTCTGACGTGCACTGTTAACTGTGGGACCTTATATAGACAGGTGTGTGCCTTTACAAATCATATCCAATCAATTTAATTTCCACAAGTGGATTCCAATGAAGTTTAAAAGCATCTCAAGGATGATCAATGGAAACAGGATGCACCGGAGCTCAATTTCGAGTCTCATAGCAAAGGGTGTGATAACTTATATAAATCAGGTATCTGTTTTCAAAAATATCGAAAAACCTGTTTTAGCTTTATCCTTATGGGGAATTTTGTGTAGAGTGATGAGGAAAACATTGTATGTAATCCATTTTAGAATAAGGCTGTCAAGTAACAAAATGTGGAAAAAGTCAAGGGGTCTGAATACTTCCCTAATGCACTGTAATTCCAATTTTACATTATGGGATATTGTGTGTAGGCCAGGGACGCAATCTCAATTTAATCAATTTAAATTTAGGCTGTAACACAAGATGTGGAAAAAGTCAAGGGCTGTGAATAAGCCCTCTTGTGCAAACTTCCGCCATACCTTACTTCATTGTTAAATTACAGACATACGAGTCACAAGACCTGATTACAGGGATGTCTAACTCCGGAGAGCCCTTCGGTCTCCACTGAGTTAGTCACTAGATCTGCATTTAGTTTTTTTTGCACCTTGTGGAATGATCTTCAGAACTCTAATGTTGGATGAATTTTACTGAGAAGTATTTATTTATCATGATCATGTTTTGTACATTTTTATCAAATGTGTATTGCATGTTTTTATTGCTAGTTCCGACTAGCATGTGAAAGCGGCATTGGTCTCCATGGGATTTCACTTTTTACATTTTTTGTTTTTTAATTAAGTCTGCTGTAGCGAATGTATTCATATTCAAGTGAAAATGTTTTACACATGGATCATAATCATGTAATACTGTATAATATGTATGTTTGCATTGTCTGTTGACAAAATCGACAAATAAACAAAACACCCTCCAAAAGAAGGAAAGCTGCTCTTATTATAGAACCGATCATTTACGACAAAAAAAAGTAGAATATAATGATCACAGCTGATAACGTGAAAATATTACATGACTCTTGCGTAATCCTTACAAAACTACAACTCCTGAACACCCTTTTGGCAATGTAGGGAGGGAGGAGTCATAACGGTTTCCAGGGGTGGAGTACTATGGGAAGTGTTTTGATCTACAGAGTAGGGCACCTGTCAAGGGAGTCATTTCTGGAGTCTCGGAAGAAGTCAACATTAGAATGAATATACATTAACCTCTAACGAGCCTCTACCCCGGGTCCGGGATCACCCCCCACCCCCCCACACACTGATTAGCATAGCTAGCATAGCTTCACAAGTAGATAGTAGCATCTAAATATCATTAAATCACAAGTCCAAGACACCAGATGAAAGATACAGATCTTGTGAATAAAGCCACCATTTCAGATTTTTTAAATGTTTTACAGGGAAGACAAAATATGTAAATCTATTAGCTAAACACGTTAGCAAAATACACCACTTTTCTAACTCCATCAGTTTCTTACTACTTCAGGTGCTATCACCAATTCGGCTAAACTAAGATATTGATAGCCACTAACCAAGAAAAAACCTCTTCAGATGACAGTCTGATAACATATTCATGGTATAGGATAGTTTTTGTTAGAAAAAAGTGCATATTTCAGGTAGAAATCACAGTTCTACATTGCAGCTGCAATCTGAAATAGCGTTGGAAGCAGCCGGAATAATTACTGAGACCGACGTCAATTACCAAAAGAATCATCCTAAAACACTTCAGAAAAATAGACAGCCTACAGCAATCGAAAGACACAGATCTTGTGAATCCAGAGAATATTTCAGATTTTCTAAGTGTTTTACAGCGAAAACACAATATAGCATTATATGAGCGTACCACAATAGCCAGAATCACAACCGCATTTACCAGCTGTAAATGTTAGCGATCGTAACAACCCAACAAAAGATATATAATTTGACTAACCTTGATATACTTCATCAGATGACAGACCTGTAACATCATATTACACAATGCATATAGCTTTTGTTCGAAAATGTGCATATTTAGCAGCACAAATCGTGGTTATACTATGTAATCACTACAAACATTGCATGTATTCTGGCCGGCGCCATTTTGGATTAGCGCCTATTCTTATAAAAATACTATTCATAAACTTGACTAAAAAATATAAGTTGGACAACAATCGAAAGATAAATTAGTTCTTAATGCAATCGCTATGTTAGATTTTTAAAATTAACGTTACTAGACATATAGTGTGCGTTGCAGCCAGACCAGTGCCTGCAAAAGTGGCGCGCAAACACTATGACATTTTTCCACATAAATACATAATAACATCATAAATAGTTCCTACTTTTGGACGAGCTTCCATCAGTATCTTGGGCAATGTGTCTTTTCTTCAAAAGAATAGTTGCTTTGTTGTAAAACGTCCTCTTCACCTTTGGAACTAGCTGCTACCATTAGCTATGTCGCACACACATGTCCAAATCCTCAAACTAGATACAAAGGAAATTCAGAAAAATAGCACTATACTCGCATAAACTGATATAAATCGGTTTCAAATAACATCGTTATGATGTTTCTAACACCTATATTTAATTAAATTACAGACGGATACATCTCTGGTCGATAACTGAGCGTTCCAAAATTTCATCCTGACTTCTTGCCAGGCGCCATGACGAACGAGACAAAGAAAGGTACTCTCGTTCCATCCGGCTTTATAACCTCGGACAGCTACGCAGACAGACCATTCCACTTCTCATTGGTTACTGACATCCAGGGGAAGGCGGGTGCAGTTCAATTCCAGCCATAGGATATACACAGGCTTTAAAACTGAACCCAGATCAGAGGATAATTCTCAGACCTTCGCAAGTCATGTCAGGATTTTTGCTGTAGAGGGAGTTCTGGGTCACCCACAGACATAATTAAAACGGTTTTAGAAACTAGACAGTGTTTTCTATCCAATATTAGTAAGGATATGCATATTGTACGATCAAGAATTGAGCAATAGGCCGTTTAATTTGGAGACCAAAATATGCTAATGCGGAACAGCACCCCCTATAGTTGCAAGAAGTTTTAAGATCTAACCAGCTTTGCCACTCCTTAACACTTTAACTTCTTCCCTCAGGGCACTGTTTTCCTGCTGGAGTCTTTTCATTTCTGCCCTGTCTTCTTTCAGTGATTTGTTTTCCTGCTGGAGTCTCAATTTCTACCCCGAAAAATTTAAAAATTTAAAAAGGTTAAAAGTTACCATCGTGGAAAATTACATGTTACTTTTGTTTGGTTCTAATTCTTCGAGTAAATAACTCAACGGACACTATGAAAGCGTAATTAACCAAGTTTAATTCTTCCCAGAGGGTCAATACAGCTGCATTCAGACAAAACATGTTTCCACCACCCCAAGTATATATACTCCAATTTAGGCACTCTTCCTTCTCTCCAATCCTTACATCAATTATGGTTTGACAGGAAGACAAAGTATTAGGGTAATAAACCATAATTTCACCCTTAAGGGGATCTGACCTGACCTCAACCCCTCATTTGCCTAATCCACAGATGTCCATCTGTATCCCCTATAGCCATCCTGTGACTTCCTCCCGTCCATCCAGCACATTCCAAAGCCATCTGGCTCCTACAGATAACCCTTAACTTCTGATGTAAGAACCAGTCTCTATCATTCCTCAGATACTCTACTTCTGAGTAGAATAATGTTCCAAGTTTAACCCAGACTCTAACACTTTTTAATACAATGACATACTGTGCAAAAAACAACAGATAGGCAAACTCATGTACTACATACTGTACCTACATGCCTGTCCTCCACATGCAGCTGTGGTTAATATGATACTGGAGAATATGACACTTGTCCTAATTAAAAGACAGATTACATGAATAAAGTGGCTCGTATCTCCTCTGAATTTCCATTAGTTTAATGCTTCACTTACATTGGACTCG
Source organism: Salvelinus alpinus (assembly GCF_045679555.1). Lineage (NCBI taxonomy): Eukaryota > Metazoa > Chordata > Actinopteri > Salmoniformes > Salmonidae > Salvelinus > Salvelinus alpinus. The sequence goes on from NC_092097.1 coordinate 5,049,069, forward strand.
TCCCCTTGAAGTGGCGTCCATTTCATAGAGGAGACAAATAAATCTATGTAGAAAAAAGACTTACAGTTGAAGTCGGAAGTTGACATACACCTTAGCCAAATACATTTAAACTCAGTTTTTCACAATTCCTGACGTTTAATCCTAGTAAAAATCCCCTGTCTTAGGTCAGTTAGGATCACCACTTTATTTTAAGAATGTGAAATGTCAGAATAATAGTAGAGAGAATGATTTATTTCAGCTTTTATTTCTTTCATCACATTCCCTGTGGGTGAAGTTTACATACACTCAATTAGTATTTGGTAGCATTGCCTTTAAATTGTATAACTTGGGTCAAACGTTTCGGGTAGCCTTCCACAAGCTTGCCACAATAAGTTGGGTGAATTTTGGCCCATTCTTCCTGACAGAGCTGGTGTAACTGAGTCAGGTTTGTAGGCCTCCTTGCTCGCACATGCTATTTCAGTTCTGCCCACAAATTTTCTATATGATTGAGGTCAGGGCTTTGTGATGGCCACTCCAATACCTTGACTTTGTTGTCCTTAATCCATTTTTCCACAACTTTGGAAGTATGCTTGGGGTCATTGTCCATTTGGAAGACTCATTAGCGACCAAGCTTTAACTTCCTGACTGATGTCTTGAGATGTTGCTTCAATATATCCACATAATTGTCCTTCCTCATGAAGCCATCTATTTTGTGAAGTGCACCAGTCCCTCCTGCAGCAAAGCACCCCAACAGCATGGTGCTGCCACCCCCGTGCTTCACGGTTGGGGTGGTGTTCTTCGGCTTGCAAGCCTCCCCCTTTTTCCTACAAACATAACGATGGTCATTATGGCCAAACAGTTCTATTTATGTATAACACTTGTATGTTTTCTGAATTTTTATAATCAGTATTTCTGTTTTTGAATTTGGAGCTCTGCAATTTCCCTGGATGTTGGTCAGGTGGGACGCTACCGTCCCACGTACCCTAGAGATGATTTAACATAGCAACTCTATCGTCCACTGGCACCTCAATGTTTGCATGTTACATCTGTGCCATCTCCCAAGTGTTTAGACCAGTGAATAATAAGGTAGAGGCATGAATTATACCGCAAAACACTGTCACATCAGGCAAGTTAATTACACTAACAGTTAAAATGAGGGTATATCAGAGACATAAATTAGGCCAAATTACCTGCTCCCTTCATCAACTTAAAGCAACATCTTTCCTGCTAGTCAATTTAACACAACAAAACCGTTTAGCAACTAATGTTAGCTAGCTAGCTAATATTAGGCTAGCAATGCCATACAAGCGGCTAGCTAGCCAGCTAACATACCGCCACACTAACGTTAGCGACTTGCGTTAACGTTGTCCTAAAAATAATGCAGTGAAAAACGCCAGCTAAGTTAGTATGTACTTCAACGTCAAGTTGAGTTTACTTTGCTAGCTTAACGTGTTAAGGTTACTGTTTGAGCAAACATTACAGACGGACAATCGTAAGTTATAAAAGTTTGTATTATCTATGACAATAGTCGGAATGGTAACATGTAACAACAGAAGGGAAGAAGTAATGTTACTTGATGTGTCGCAGTAAAAAACTACTATGAAAATTGATGGATTGGAATTGGCGACAAGCCCACGAGCCAATCCCAGTAGACCTTTTCCTTTCTGTGAGATAACATTGGTCGGCGTTTTGCTCAAGGACCAATAGAATCGCTCTACATGATTCAAAATCCAGGCCAGCAAATTGGTGCTCCATCTATTGACTGACAGTGTGCCACTAGCATATATTCAGTATTTCAAAATGTTTGGTGGTGATAAATACAAACAATTGAACTGTTATTTTGTTCCAAAAGCCTACCATCACCATTTTTCTATAGCTTCTACCACTTTCGAGGGAGTATACTCACTTCTTGTTGATGACATTGGTCTTTCTGGCTTCTTCTGTGAGGGTTTAAGAGGTGTCGCCACCTACTGTACGTAGTGTGTAAGGTTGTAGGAGAGTATACATTATAGACTGTAGCAGCCTATGTATCTCTAACGCAATTAACATTACTTGGCAAAGGAGGGTAAAAAGGGGGGTAGTTTGAGTTTCCTCTCCACTATTTGTGGTCACAGGCTGACATCCCAATGCAATGGCTACGGGTTCCTAAGTTTAGCAATGCAAGGACATCCCGGCCGGCCAATTGTGCACCACCTTGTTAGCTTGATTTTGATAGTATTTTTTATTGGGCAAATAAATCAAATTCAAAGCTCTGTCATAACACTCTGCCATAATACTGTGAGGTTATTCTACTTACCCAGAGTTAGATGAACTCATGCGTACCATTTTTTTGTCTCTGTGTGCAGTTTGGAGATGATTGAAGATAGCATATCGTTTGCTTAGTGTAATTGCTGTAAGTTTCCAGGTACAGTTGTTGGCTCCTCTCAAACGCAGTGAAATAGACCTAACTACTCCAAAGCTGGATAGTTATACATATACTTGAAGATGAAAAATTGCCTCTGGGCATTTCCATGTAAAAGGCCCCATGAGCATTAACATGTGAAGTTCATAGGAGCACATCAAATTTGGTGTCAAATGAAAGTGAAAAGTCTATTTGTTTTTTAAAATTAAGGCATTTACATTTCAACCATTTTCCATCCTAAAAATGTGGAATAAGCAAAGGCTTTGATTTCTGGTCAAACAGATGGAAAAGGGGTCTTAGAAAACATCTAGAAGAAAAAGTCTTAAAAGGTATTAGAAATACATTAAAATACTATTGTTCAAGTAAAGATGCTTGCCAACTAATATCAGCATTTGCATTTAGTTTTGCGGAAATTATTTTCCTTCTGTAAGTTTAAGAAATATTGTCTAGTGTCATGTCGTTCTGTTACCATACCCCACATCTTTAAGATATTTTCAAATTTCTACCACAGAAGTAACAAGGTAGACCTAACAATTATTTAGTGTTTTTACTGATACATTTTATTTATGATTTATTAAGTGATAATTCTGTTACCAAATCAGTAACAGAAGGACCAGAAAATCGGTAACAGAATGACTGCAACTGAATTGGCTACAGTGGGAATTCATAGTAGTTACACAAACCACAGTTGGGTCATCTGCTACTGTCCTCTCTTCCAGCGGCATACTTGTGATCAGCTCACAACTTTTCTTTCTCTTTCTGTCGACTAGTGGTCAAGCAAATGTGTGAAAACAGTCTCTCTCTCTCCAGTTAATGTCACCTCTCCTGGCTCATACTGACACCTACCCATGAGCCCCCTCTTTCCATTTACTGTAACCAGTCCTCTCACCCACTGAGCACCGACCGCCACCGGATGTCCATGGATATTGACAAGTAGTTGAAATTTGGCAAATTCAAATCTGAACAAATGATAGACATCGGTTTCACAAGTATGGACAGTACAGAACAGTAGAGCACAGTAAAGAAAAGTATAGTACTGTACAGTAGAATTTAGTACAGCGCAGAATAGCACACTAGAGTACAGTATAATTTACTGTATTGTACTGTTGGCTACTTTACTGTATGGGAATTAACTATACTGTGCTGTACTTTGAAACAGATGTCTATGATTGGTACATATTCGGTCTGGACCAACCAAATTTGGTATTGTTTGGGGCAGAGATCATTCAAATAAATAGCCAGTGTGAAGAATAATAATACTCAAACATGCAAAGGAGGATATTACATTTTTCTACCTTTATCTATATATTCAGGATAGATAACCATGAAGAGAATGACATTCATAATTATGCATTTCTGTATAGTACATATCAGGGACCCGTGATGTCATTCTGTTACCATCATTCTGTTACCGGGTGTTAATCCTCTTCACTAATTGTAGTTCAATCACCCCCTCCAAAAAATTATAGCTCAATGTGTCATATCATAGCTGACACCCCATTCTTTCTGCAGACAACTTTGAATTTTAATTTGGATATTTAAAAAAAAAAATGCGGGAGATTTTACTGTCATTTTGTTACCAAAAGCTTTACATCTGCACTGTTATTTGAGTAAATGTGTTTTGTAACATTTTTCAGTGGAGATTGTTAAACGTAATCCTTATGCATAGAGATACATAGGGATGTAGGGATGGGATGTGCATCTTTCTCGTTCAAAACAATTTGATACGCATCTAGATACGTTGGCTAAGACACAGGAACAATACGTTTTAGTTTGAAATTATATAGTGCGATTGTTTGTTAAGAGGAACAAATCAGTTTGAAACGATTCGATGCACTGATCTTGTTGCATAAGCACATTCATTTTTCATTCTAAATTAAAATCTACGGCTGATGGAGCTCATGACTGGGCCTCTCTGAACTGGATCTGCCTAAACTGACTGTGCGTGCGAGCAAATCAATTATGTATTTAGGAACCTGAGCTCAGCCATAAGGGAAGCTGGGCATCTACCACATGGCTCTACAGTGTGACCATTTTACTCACAATTTTAATTTTAATTTTTCTTTCATCGTGCTCCTAAATGTCTGTGTGTGCCTACATGTTTTAATTTATGTAGGCACATGTGCTCATTGTAAAAGTGTAGAGCCCTGTGCCACCCCACTATCAGTTAGAGAGGGAAATGTTAACTTTGTGTGTCCCCCACACACACTTTTGATCTAAAATCACTATCACCCATTAATAAAAAATAAAAAATTCAGATTGAAAGTATTAGATCTAGTGATGTATCAATAGTTATCTTAAATTCACTATGACATTGCAAATTAATATAAAGCATACCTTTGGATTTCACCCCCGTCTCAAAATCGAATGGTTTAGACCGTTGTAAGTTTTGACACTTTTCTTCTCCCTCTTTGACCATGTAGTGCGGGTGGCAAAAGGGATTGCAGTCCTCGTTAAGAAATGATTAACTTCACCATGTATATCTAAAAATGTCTACCACACACACACACACACAAACACACACAGTTTCAAGCAAAACTACAAAAACTATTGCTGATGGTTAACCTGAAAAATGAAATAAAATCTAATGCAAGCCCCGATCAGAATGTATAGCCAGATGGGTAGTGTCTCCGGGGGCAGTTTAGTGTACTTTTATTCCAGTAAAACAATTCAACTGTATTTAATAAAAACAACATACTGGGCTCTACGCTGACTTTTTTTTTTACAAGGAGCACATATGTGCCTAAGCAGATTATATTGGTTGTTAGTAGGGCTGGGAATTGCCAAGGACCTCACGATACGATATCACGATACTTAGGTGCCGATATGATATGTATTGCGATTTTCACGATTCTATATGTATTGCTATTCGATACTGGGATTTTACTGAGATTCGATGTTCCAAACATATTGCTTACCATTATGTCTGCTGCAAAGGGACAAGAGAGCCATGAGAAAACATGTTTTGATCAGTCAGTATGTCACGACTTCCACCGAAGGTGGCTCCTCTCCCTGTTCGGGCGGTGCTCGGCGGTCGTCGTCACCGGTCTACTAGCTGCCACCGATTCCTTTTCACTTTTCTGTTGGTTTTGTCTTTATTGGTTTCACCTGTTCCTTGTTTGTGGTTAATTCGGGGCTATTTAAGCCTTCAAGGCCCGCCTGCTTTTGTGCGGGCTTATTTTCCGTTCTGTCAGTGGAGGTTTGTGTTCTGTTACATTACGTATTGTTTGGTGTCCCGTTTTGTTGGTCATTTGTGCATGTTGTTTTTTGGCGTGACCAATCTTGGGAATAAAAACGTATTTTCTGAAAACTCTGCTCTCTGCGCCTGACTCCACACCTACCACTCCTAGCTAACGTAAAATCTGTAAAAGTGCTGGAATCAAATTGTCTCTCAATTTTAAAAAGATGGAGAACAAAGCTATGAAGGAAAAATACTGGAGTTTTGGTGCCGGTACCACCAACTACCGTAAACGTAATATTGCGATATTATCGATACATCTTCAAAAATAATATCTCCATATGTTACTGTATCGATTTATTTATTCCCCCAATGTATTTTTTCCCCTGATTAATCCCCCCAACCCAGTTAGTCATTCAACTAATAAAGTCTAACATTGCACTATTTTACAAACATTTCAGTGCTGAAGGTGACACACGTGCCAGATCAAGAATAGGCCGCACTCGCCCTGAGGTGCGTGTCCTCAGCCCGGTACCATCAGTCCCGGCACCACGCATCAGGCCTCCAGTGCGCTTCCACAGTCCAGTACGGCCTGTGCCTCTTCCCCGCACACGCCCTGAGGTGTGTGTCCTCAGCCCGGTACCACCAGTGCCGGCACCACGCACCAGGCCTCCAGTGCGCCTCCAGAGTCCAATACATCCTGTTCCTGCTCCTCGCACTCGCCTTGAGGTGCGTGTCCTCAGCCCGGTATCACCAGTTCTGGCAACACGCATCAGGCCTCCAGTGCGCTTCCACAGTCCAGTACGGCCTGTGCCTCTTCCCCGCACTCGCCTTGAGGTGCGTGTCCTCAGAATGGTACCACCAGTTCCGGCACCACGCATCAGGCTTCCATAGTACCCAGTCCAGAGCTTCCAGCGACAGTACCCAGTCCAGAGCTTCCGGCAACCGTACCCAGTCCAGAGCTTCCGGCGACAGTACCCAGTCCAGAGCTTCAGGCGACGTTTCACAGTCCGGAACCTCCAAAGACGGGCCACAGTCCGGAACCTCCAACGACGGCCCACAGTTCGGAATCTCCTACGACGGGCCACAGTCCGGAACCTCCAGCGATCTCCAGTCCGGAGCCTCCAGCGACGATCCCCAGTCCGGAGCCTCCAGCGACGATCCCCAGTCCGGAGCCTCCAGCGACGATCCCCAGTCCGGAGCCTCCAGCGGCGGTCCCCAGCCCGGGGTCTTCAGCGACGGTCCCCAGCCCGGGGTCTCCAGCGACGGTCCCCAGCCCGGGGTCTCCAGCGACGGTCCCCAGCCCGGGGTCTCCAGCGCCGGTCCCCAGTCCGGGGACTCCAGCGAAGGTCCCCAGCCCGTGGTCTCCAGTGACGGTCCCCAGCCCGGGGTCTACAGCGAGGGTCCCCGGTCCGGGGCCTCCGGCGATGATCCGCAGTCCAGAGCCTCCGGCGATGATCCACGGTCTGGATCTACAAAGGCGGAGGGATCAGTGTAAAGAGGGGGGGGGCGGCGTCCAGAATCAGAGCCGCCACCGAGGGTAGATGAGTTCAGGTTTGAAGTTCAGGTTTGCGGTCGGGAGTCCTCACCTTTGGGGGGGGTACTGTCACGCCCTGACCTTAGTTATCTATGTTTTCTTTATTATTTTGGTTAGGTCAGGGTGTGACGAGGGTGGCTATGCTTGTTTTGTATTGTCTAGTTTTTTTTATATGTCTTGGGGTTTTGGTAAGTCTAGGTATATGTATGTCTATGGTGGCCTGAATTGATTCCCAATCAGAGGCAGCTGTTTATCGTTGTCTCTGATTGGGAATCATATTTAGGTTGCCATTTTCCCTTTTGGTTTTGTTGGGTTCTTGATCTATGTTTAGTTGCCTGTCTGCACTATCCATATTAGCTTCACGGTTCGTTTTGTTATTTTGTTTGTTTTGTTCAGTGTTCGTTCTATAAATAAAGAAGAATGTACGCTTACCATGCTGCGCCTTGGTCTCCTCCCTATGACGGCCGTGACACCTTCCTCTCCTTGGTAAGTGGACGAAACTACGCACAGAGTGCAGTTTGACTAAACTACTGATATTCCTGGGGTTGTTCAGCATGCAAAATTACTTGTAGATCAATGACTGTCAACACAATTACATAATTAGTTTGACACTGAAGAAGAGGTTGCAGTTGTCACAAAAGATTAGAGGTATTTTTGGAAGGTAGAAAGTAATTTGAGCAAAAAAAATTGTGAGCTGATGATTCGTAACGTTTGAATCTATTTCCTGATGATGCATGCTACATTTGGATTGGTTTGGGGTCCCGCGGACCGATGCACTCATATCTTAAACATTTGAACTGGGACCAATGCGGTGAATCGTTACATCCCCAATGGTTTGTTTAACTTTGCAATTAATGTTTTTTGTTTAGCATACTTTTAATGTGAAAAATCTGAGTCTCAGCATCATTCTTTTACCATGGAATTGCCCCTCTATCAATGACGAACTATCGTGAACACGTTGTTGCTTATGACGCTTACATTATGTTTGAAGAACTGACTTGCACAGATGCCTTTAAGTGCAAAGTAAAATATCAAACACACCAGAAAAGAATCCGCTTTGTTTACTCCACATGTAAACATGGGATGTTGTAGGGAAATGAACAGGCCAGATTTACTCCTGACACTGGGCTATTACAGTATTACAAGGGGTTAGTGTTATTGTCGTGATGTTTTGGAGGCTCTCCTGGAAATTGCCTCCAGACTGAGGCTGAGCCCTGCTGATTGTTCTTGTGACATTGCCTTGGCCTAAAATGTGTGTGCGCATGTGTTTGTGCATGCGTGTGTGAGAGAGATGCCTGCCTACACACACAGGCCTCGTCCAGCCAGACGTCCACCCCCTTCACCCTGGCCAGTTCTCTTTTCCCCTCTCGCTCCCGTGCGCCTCGTGTCATCCCAGCTGAATCACAGGGCAATTTGTAATGGCAGTTCTCCTATTAGTCAGTCTGTCATCCTGACTGGTACTGCTGCCCTGTTGACTCCCCTTTCCTGCCCTCCTTTCTCCTCCTCACTCACTCTTTTCTCTGTCAACCGTGTTGCAAGGCTGATTGTTGTTTCGAGGCTGATTATTGTTTCGCACCAAGCCTGATGGGCAGCAGTCATCTGGAAGATGGCATGATTGTGTGTGTGTTTTTTTTTTTACCGGATAGTAGCAGGCTAGGCCTAGATACGGGCGGCCAGGAAATGACAAACCAATACATCATCAACATCATGACACAGAGCAGCGGAGAGAGGTGTGTGTGTGTGTGTGTGTGTGTGTGTGTGTGTGTGTGTGTGTGTGTGTGTGTGTGTGTGTGTGTGTGTGTGTGTGTGTGTGTGTGTGTGTGTGTGTGTGTGTGTGTGTGTGTGTGTGTGTGTGTGATGCGTGATGCCTCCCTCCCTGCTAAAATACAGTAGACAACATGCTGATCAGACGTACTACTCTCCTCACTTCCAAAGTTTATCATCAAGTTCACCTTCAAAAGACAGTAATCTGTCATCTAAATATAGTCCAAACACAACAGTGACAGATCTGGTCCGCAGCATCGTAGCATCCTCTCACTTCTTCTCTAGGATCAATTCATCATGTTGTTTATTAATTAATCTAGTGATGAGGAGATGCGGCAGGCAGAGCAGGCCTCAGGGAGGACAAGACGTCAGATCTGTTTGTTTAGAGGAGAGCAGGCCTGCTGCCCAGGCCACACAGAGAGAGGACAGGGAGACATTGATATGGAGAGCAAGACGGAGGGAGAGCTTGATTGATGGACTGAGTGTGAGAGACTAATAAAAAGGCTGCAGTGCCACTCAGCTCAGACTCTTTAGCATCTTACAGTGACACCAGGGCAAAGAGGGAAGGAGAGAGGGATGGAGAGAGAGAAGGGGGAGAGGGGACGCCCTCGGCACAGCTCTCTCTGCTGTAAGCAGGGCTGTGTGTGACACTTTGTGCGTGCGCGTGTGTGCGCCAGCCTTGGGTGTCCCAGCGGAAATGCAGACAGCAAAGGACGGGTCCCGTCAGAGCTTAATGACCCGTGTGATTTCTTTGTGTGGAACGTGTCCTCAGAGAACAGGCGGGCGGACCCGAGCTGTCTCCCCAGGACTTCTCTTTCCCCTTCTCCCTGACCTCCAGGGCTCCTCTCTCACCCTCCTCACGCTTTTTGTTCCTGGCCCCCAGGCCTCTTTCACACGGAGTGGCCAACCCACGCCCCGCAGTCTGACAGAAGGCCAGGGGAGCTGGGCTCCACCATCACCCATTAATGTGCGAACTCCTTACCCTGGGGCCTCATTTATTAAATGTAGCGTACACACAAATTATACCCCAAAACATACATGCTAGTTTAAGCAAAAGTTGGCATTTATAAAAACTGAACTTGACGTGAGAATGTGCTTAGCTTCCCGCAAACTTTGTGTGTACGCATAGTTTGTAGTGGTTGAAGTATTGCATTGCAAGCAGGCAATAACCTAGTATTTTGTGCAAATGGTGGATATGATGACACGCTTATTCATAACAAAAATCAGGTTAATATTATAAGATGCAATCCATTTGCCATTAGTGAGAAGAGTTTGCATCTTTTCACTCTAAATAGGCATCTATTTCATTTCCATGATCATTGCAGAATAAATTCCTCACCTTTTCTGACTGATGGTTTCATACTTGCAAAGTAGCCTGTAGGCCTACAACGTCCCAATCTCTCATTTAATTGGACCCACTTTACAGTAGCAAATAGCCTAGATCAACTATTTTAAGTATTTTGCTCTATGCAATCTGATCCGGAGACAGCTCACCTTTTCTATTTGTTTTTTAACCTACTGTAATTTCAAATGTCTCAAGTAAACAATATTTCATTTATAAACATAAGGCCTACATAATACATTATTCATAACCATAGCAGAATAAATTCCTCACTACCTTTTCTGGCTATTTGCTTATTTTCCCGATGCTTTAGCCTACAAATGACCATGCACATCTCATTTAATTGGGCCTATTAGATAGGCTATTTAAAGGATTTTGCTCTATGCATCCCGAAAGGTAGCGTGGTTTATAATATACAGTAGGATTTCACAGATGATCTTTGAAGTGTGTAGGCTACCACTGTATGTAGGCCTACTGTAGTTTTACATTATTTTGGGTTGACATACTCGACAATGTTTCAGAATACACAGGCATTGCAGCATATTTAGGTTCGGGGGGAAAAAGTACAAAGTAAATGCTCAATCTGTTTAAAGGTCCACAACAATTGTATTTCTTTCAGAAACTGTCACGTACAGCAAATGTCACTGTAAAAGTTGCAAACATTCTGCCAACACATTCAGAGACATTTGAAGTTGCTATTTCCTTTACATACTGTATTGGGTTAATTCCAACACTTCCAAAGTATACAGCAGATAAGGGCATTATTGTCACAATAAAAGGTGAATGGAGGTTTTCAGGTGGAGTTTTGATGCTCATTCACACTCCACAGTTTCAGGACGGTCTGATTCATAACGGGACACATGCGTACAGTGTAACGCTTGTCGTCTGGAGGAGAAGAAGAGGACCAAGGTGCAGCGTGGTAAGTGTTCATATCATTTAATAAAATATGCAACACTAAACAAAACAACAAACACGACAAACGCACAGTCCTGAAAGGTGACACAAACACTAAACCGGAAACAACCACCCACAAACACAGGTGGGAACAGGCTACCTATATATGATTCTCAATCAGAGACAACGATAGACTCTGATTGAGAACCATATCAGGCCAAACACACACAGAAATACAACACAAGGACAACATAGAACACCAGACATAGAATGCCCACCCAAACTCACACCCTGACCAACCAAAACGGAGACATAAAAATGATCTCTAAAGTCAGGACATGACATACAGAGAGAGTGCCAACTTTATACATCTCTACGCACGTGTGCAGTCTTCAGAAATGGCGCAGGCAGATATTTAGTGTGAAATCGACGTAATGGTTATAAATGAAGCCCCTGTCCCCATGTCCGCTAGCCTCTCTGGGGAGAGGATGCATTGGGATGGGGAGGATGGGGCGCTAGATATCATCCTCCTCATCACCACCGGCGCAACCACCAGGGTAAAATTGAGGGGAAATAACTGCAGGTCTGCCAGGCAGCTTCTGGAGGTTTTTGTCAATTTTTTTCTAAGAGGAAGCAGGTGCAGGTTCTCACAAAGTTTAACGGTTGTGATGAAGATGTGATGTTACGTAAAAACCGGTAATTTGACTTAACTTGTTCATATGGTCTGTAGCTAACATATTTATTACTTGGCAGTATGCAGAATAATTGATGTAGCTTATTTTTCGAGGCATGAAATCAGCCCGTTTTTACTTGACGTTACTTGCCCAGGAAACTGGGAGCAAACATTCGCTTGCAGAAATGCATTGTTTTAGTGTGACTAAGTGACACACACACAGGATAGCATAGAACACTCATCTGGATGGCCATAAGTCAGGGTTCCCCAACTGGCTTCATTTGGCTCCCCAAGATAAAACATTGTATTCATTGTTGGACATAAAAGACCAGGAAGTAAGCTCCAAGTGATTTTAATTTTGGAAATCTGTTCCAAAGAAGTCCCGCGCATAGCGAAACGTAATCGTAGCCACATGTAAGCAAGGTATGAAATTATTATGTTTTAGTCAAATATATATATATCTCTTTATATCTGTTGTTAGGGCTTCTTGCAGTCAATTTACAGCCTACACATTTTTTGTAATTATGCTCCGACCATACGCTCAAGAGAAAAATCGGCCCACGGTTGATTCTAGTTAATGATCCCTGCCATAAGTACTCAACATAATTTTGTTAATTGGTTTTTAATAACACTTAAAGTGAAGTTTTCCATCACACTGCAGTACACCTGAACAGCTGAGACCATGGCTAGGTAGGGGGTCTGGGTAAATATTAATATCTGCTGCTGATGGAGCTCATGAGCTGGGCCTCTCAGAGCTGGATCTGTCTGAGCTGACTGCGTGTGTGGGTGGGTAAATGATGAATGTTGTCACCTGAGCTGAGCCATAAGGGATACTAGTGTGCATCTACAACCCCACTATCAGATTGGGAGGGGGCAATGTAGCCTATACTTTTTTCTCCCCACACTTTTAAACTGAAATCACCAATACCCACTTATCATTTTCCCAAATTAAAAGTGTTTGAGCTAGTAATGTATGAGTATTTCTTAAGAAATGTGCTATGACATTGCCAATGAATATACAGCACAATTTTGGATTTACCCTGTCTCAAAATTGAATGGTTTTGACCATTTGGAAGGTGTTCTCAATGTTTTCAACACTCGATTGTTTAAAGCAAAACTACCAAAATTATTTGAACTCTGCCTAGAAGGCCAGCATCCCAGAGTCGCCTCTTCACTGTTGACGTTGAGACTGGTGTTTTGCAAGTACTATTTAATGAAGCTGCCAGTTGAGGACTTGAGGCGTCTGTTTCTCAAACTAGACACTCAAATGTACTTGTCCTCTTGCTCAGTTGTGTACCAGGGCCTCTCACTCCTCTTTCTATTCTGGTTAGGGCCAGTTTGCGCTGTTCGGTGAAGGGAGTAGTATGCAGCGTTGTACAAGATCTTCAGTTTCTCAGCATTTTCTAGCATGGAACAGCCTTCATTTCTCAGAACAAGAATAGACTGACAAGATTCAGAAGAAAGGTCTTTGTTTCTGCCCATTTTGAGCCTGTATCAATACAAATCAAATGTATTTATATAGCCCTTCTTACATCAGCTGATATCTCAAAGTGCTGTACAGAAACCCAGCCTAAAACCCCAAACAGAAAGCAATGCAGGTGTAGAAGCACGGTGTCTAGGAAAAACTCCCTAGAAAGGCCAAAACCTAGGAAGAAACCTAGAGAGGAACCAGGCTATGAGGGGTGGCCAGTCCTCTTCTGGCTGTGCCGGTTGGAGATTATAACAGAACATGGCCAAGATGTTCAAATGTTCATAAATGACCAGCATGGTCAAATAATAATAATCACAGTAGTTGTCGAGGGTGCAACAAGTCAGCACCTCAGGAGTAAATGTCAGTTGGCTTTTCATAGCCGATCATTAAGAGTATCTCTACCGCTCCTGCTGTCTCTAGAGAGTTGAAAACAGCAGGTCTTGGACAGGTAGCACGTCCGGTGAACAGGTCAGGGTTCCATAGCCGCAGGCAGAACAGTTGAAACTGGAGCAACAGCACGGCTAGGTGGACTGGGGACAGCAAGGAGTCATCATGCCAGGTAGTCCTGAGGCATGGTCCTAGGTCAGGTCCTCCGAGAGAGAGTGAGAATTAGAGAGAGCATACTTAAATTCACACAGGACACCGGATAAGACAGGAGAAGTAGTCCAGATATAACAGACTGACCCTAGCCCCCCCGACACAAACTACTGCAGCATAAATACTGGAGGCTGAGACAGGAGGGGTCAGGAGACACTGTGGCCCCATCCGATGATACCCCCGGACAGGGCCAAACAGGCAGGATATAACCCCACCCACTTTGCCAAAGCACAGCCCCCACACCACTAGAGGGATATCTTCAACCACCAATTTAGCATCCTGAGACAAGGCAGAGTATAGCCCACAAAGATCTCCGCCACGGCAGAACCCAAGGGAGGGCGCCAACCCCAAACAAATGCTAATGCTCCAGATACTCAACTAGTCTAAATACCAGTTTTATTGCTTCTTTAATAAGGACAACAATTTTCAGCTGTGCTAACATAATTGCAAAAGGGTTTTCTAATGATCAATTAGCCTTTTAAAATGATAAACTTGGATTAGCTAACACAACGTGACATTGGAACACAGGAGTGACGGTTGCTGATAATGGGCCTCTGTATGCCTGTGTAGATATTCCACTTTAAAAAATGTTTAAAAAATATATGTCATGTTTAAAGGCACAGTCAACTTAGTATATGTGCTTATACTTGTGTGCTATTGTTTGTACAGATGAACGTGGTACCTTCAGGTGTTTGGAAATTGCTCCCAAGGATGAAACAGACTTGTAGGAGGTCTACAATTTTTGCCATACCAAGCAGTGATACAACCAGTCATGATGTTCTCGATGGTGCAGCTGTAGAACCATTTGAGAATCTAAGGAACCATGCCAAGTCTTTCGGGTCTTCTGGGGGAGAATATGTTTTGTCGTGCGCGCTTCACGACTGTCATGGTGTGCTTGGACCATGTTAGTATGTTGGTGATGTGGACACCAAGGAACTTGAAGCTCTCAACCTGCTCCCCTGCAGCCCCGTCGATGAGAATGGGGTCCTCTTTTTCCTGTAGTCCACAATCATCTCCTTTGTCTTGATTACGTTGAGGGAGAGGTTGTTGTCCTGGCACCACACGGCCAGGTCTCTGACCTCCTCACTATAGGCTGTCTCATTGTTGTCTGTGATCAGGCCTACCACTGTTGTGTCATCGTCAAATTTAATGATGGTGTTGGAGTTGTGCCTGGCCGTGCAGTCATGAGTGAACAGGGAGTACAGGAGGGGGCTGAGCACGCAACCCTGTGTTGAGGATCAGCATGGCGGATGTGTTGTTACCTACCCTTACCACCTGGGGGTGGCTGGTCAGGAAATCCAGGATCCAGTTGCAGAGGGAGGTGTTTAGTCTCAGGGTCCGTAGCTTATTGATGAGCTTTGAGGGCACTATGGTGCTGTAGTCAAGGAATAGCATTCTCAAATACTGTAGCTGTTCCTTTTTGTCCAGGTGGGAAAGGGCAGTATGGAGTGCAATAGAGACTGCATCATCTGTTGATCTGTTGGGGCGGTATGCAAATTGGAGTGGGTCTAGGGTTTCTGGGATGATGGTGTTGATGTGAGCCTTTCAAAGCAGTTCATGACTACAGATGTGAGTGCTACAGGTCGGTAGTCATTTAGGCAGGTTACCTTAGTGTTCTTGGGTACAGGCACTATGGTGGTCTGCTTAAAACATGTTGGTATTACAGACTCAGACAGGGAGAGGTTGAAAATGTCAGTGAAGACGCTTGCTAGTTGGTCAGCGCATGCTCGCAGTACACGTCCTGGTAATCCATCTGGCCCTGCGGCCTTGTGAATGTTGATCACACAGTCTTCCGGTACAGCTGGTGCTCTCATGCATGTTTCAGTGTTATTTGCCTCGCAGCAAGCATAGAAGTAGTTTAGCTCGTCCGCTAGGCTTGTGTCACTGGGCAGCTCTTGGATGTGCTTCCCTTTGTAGTCTAATGGTTTGCAGGCCCTGCCACATCCGACGACCGTCAGAGCCGGTGTAGTACGACTCGACCCTAGTCCTGTATCGATGCTTTGCCTGTTTGATAGTTCTTCGGAGGGCATACCGGGTTTTCTTATAAGCTTCCGGGATTGAGTCCCGCTCCTTGAAAGCAGCAGCTCTACCCTTTAGCTCAGTGCGGATGCTGACTGCAATTCATTGGTTTCTGGTTGGGGTATGTACGTACGGTCACCGTGGGGACGATGTCGTCGATGCACTTATTGATGAAGCCAGTGACAGATGTGGTGTACTCCTCAATGCCATTGGAGGGATACCGGAACATATTCCAGTCTGTGCTAGCAAAACAGTCCTGTAGTTTAGCATCTGCGTCATCTGACCACTTTTGTATTGATCTAGTCACTGGTGCTTCCTGCTTTAAGTTTTGCTTGTAAGCAGGAATCAGGAGGATAAAATGATGGTCAGATTTGCCAAATGGAGGGCGAGGGAGAGCTTTGTATCCAATACTGTGGAGTATAGGTGGTTATTTTCCCTCTGGTTGCACGTTTAAAATATTGATACAAATTCGGTAAAACTGATTTAAGTTTCCCTGCATTAAAGTCCCCGGCTACTAGGAGCGCCGCCTCTGGGTGAGCGTTTTCTTGTTTGCTTATGGCGGAATACTGCTCATTCAATGCTATCTTCGTGCAAGCCTCTGACTGTGGTGATATGTAACAGCTACAAAGAACATAGATGAAAACTCTCTCGGTAGGTAATGTGGTCTGCAGCTTATCATGAGAAACTCTACCTCAGGTGAGCAATGGCTCGAGACTTCCTTAGATATCGTGCACTTGCTGTTGTTTACAAAAATACATAAACCACCGCCCTTTGTCTTACCAGACGTTGCTGTTCTATCCTGCCGGTACATCGTATAACCTGCTAGCTGTATATTGATAATGTCGTCGTTCAGCCACGACTCCGTGAAGCATAAGATGTTACAGTTTTTAATGGTAGTTTAATGTTCCCAATAACTCATCCATTTTATTGCCCAAAGATTGCATGTTCGCGAGCAGAATTGAGGGGAGTGGGGGTTTATTCGATCGCCTCCTACTCCTCAGAAGGCAGCCCGCCCTCCGGACTCTCTTTCTCCGCCTCTTCACGCAGATCACTGGGGTCAGGGCCTGTTCCTGAGGGAGCCATATATCCTCCGCCTCGGGCTCGTCAGAGTTGTGAAAGAAGAAAAAGGACTCTGCTAGTCCGTGGTGAGAAATCGCAGTCCTGATGTCTAGAAGTTATTTTCGGGGTAGCGGCAACATTAAGTACAAAAATAGTCAAAGAAAATTGTTACAAACAACGCAGATAAACGAACAAAAAAACAATTGGTTGGGGGCACGTAAAACGTCTGCCTTCTGCTCCGGCGCCAGTTCCTCAATGTATTTTCAAAATCTTTCCAGCACTCTCCTTTTCGATAACCACTAGAAGGGAAAAATGTCATGCTCCGATAAAAAAAAATTCAGGATATTTTCTAGCTGGAGGCTGCAATGTTTTTATTTCTTGGCTTTTTGTAGGTTATTTTTACATAGTTGGCAATAGAAGTAACTTTTTAGGTTTGTATCATTTTCATTTAGATTTGGATATTATTTTAATTAATGACAATGATTGAGATATGAAGACGTTACTGTAAATTAAAATGAAACTTTCACAAAAATGCGCATATGAAAAACATAACTGGCACGCAGACCGGTAGAAATGGTAAGACAAATTGGCATTCCACAGGAGAAAGGTTGCGACTCGTCTTGTAGCCCATTACCGGCAACTTCAGGTGAGTAATGGCAGAATCTGCGAAAGCCAGCGGGAGGGGGAAAAGAATAGTTGGGTCAGGTTACATTTTTTTCCTTCTTGTTATCTACATCTCTGGCACCCTCTTGAGGAATTGGTCTTATTTCAAACAATAAACTTATAGTATCAGACAAGCTCAATGCATATAGTTGATTTAATTAAAATGCATAGGGTGTGTCTATTTGGAAAAATACGACAAATTGATTGGCTGAAAGAACAGACCACTTTCAGTCGGACCAAGATTTTTTAAAAGTTGGGAACAGCCATACATTTCTTGCACAAATTTGTGAGCATTTCTTTTAGTGAGCATTTCTTCTTAGCCAAGATAATCCATCCACCTGACATGTGGCATATCAAGAAGCTGATTAAACAGAATGATCATTACACAGGTGCACCTTGTGTTGGGGACAATGAAAAGCCACTCTAGAATGTGCAGTTGTCACAACAATGCCACAGATGTCTGAAGTTGAGGAAGTGTGCAATTGGCATGCTGACTGCAGGAATGTTCAGAACTGTTGCCAGAGAATTTAATTTTAATTTCTCTACCTTAAGCCGCCTTCAACATAATTTTAGAGAATTTGGTAGTACGTCCAACCGGCCTCGCAACCGCAGACCACGTGTAACCATGCCAGCCCAGGACCTCCACATCTGGCTTCTTCACCTGCGGAATGGTCTGAGACCAGCCACCCAGACAGCTGATGAAACTGTGGGTTTGCACAATCAAAGAATTTCTGCACAAAACGTCAAAGCGAAGCTTATTTACGTGCTCGTCTTCCTCACCAGGTTCTTTACCTGACTGCGGTTTGCCGTCGTAACCAACTTCCATAAGCAAATGCTCACCTTCGATGGCCACTGGCACGCTGGAGAAGTGTGCTCTTCATGGATGAATCCCGGTTTCAACTGTACCGGGCAGATGGCAGGCATGGCGTTGTGTGGGCGAGCGGTGTGCTGATGTCAACGTTGGGAACAGAGTGCCCCATTGTGGAGGTGGGGTTATGGTGTGGGCAGGCATAAGCTACTGACAACGAACACAATTGCATTTATCGTTGGCAATTTGAATTCTCAGAGATACCGTGACGAGATTCTGAGGACCATTGTCATGCCATTCATCCTCTGCCATCTCATGTTTCAGCATGACAATGCATTGCCCCATGTCGCAAGGATCTGTACACAATTCCTGGAAGATGAAAATGTCCCAGTTCTTCCACAGCTTGCATACTCACCAGACATGTTACACATTGAGTATGTTTGTTTACGACAGCATGTTCCATTTCCCGCTAATTTCCATCAACTTCGCACAGCCATTGAAGAGGAGTGGGACAACATTCAACATCCTGATCAATTCTATGTGAAGGAGATGTGTTGCGCTGCATGAGGCAAATGGTGGTCACACAAGATACTGACTGGTTTTCTGATCCGCGCCCCTACCTTTATTTTAAGGTATTTGTGACCAACAGATGCATATCCGTATTCCCAGTCATGTGAATTCTACAAATTAGGGCCTAATGAATTCATTTCAATTGACTCATTTCCCTTTATGAACTAACTCTGTAAAGTCTTTGAAAATGTTGTATGTTGCGTTTATAGTTTTGTTCAGTATAGTTAATAAATTCTCAAAATTGCTCAGTATATTTAATAAATTCTCAAAATCTAAACACAGAACATAGATTCAAGCCAATGTATTATTAAATAGTTGAGCATGTTATTACTCTAACCTTGTGAAAGTGACAAAATTACACTTTTACTTGAGTCAAAAACAACTTTTGGCTCCCGAGTGGCGCAGCGGTCTAAGGCACTGCATCTCAGTGCTAGATGCGTCACTACAGACCCTGGTTCGATTCCAGGCTGTATCACAACTGGCCGTAATTGGGAGTCCCATACCATGGGGCGGCGCAAAATTGGCCCAGCGTCGTTAGGGTTTGACCGGGGTATGGCGTCATTGAAAATAAGAATTTGTTCTTAACTGACTTGCCTAGTTAAAGGTTAAAGAAAAAAAGAAAATAAATATTGAAGAATACCTTGGATTTGACAGCCTTCGCATGCACAGTTTGATGCAAGATTACCCTTAGCCCTGATGACGTGTTTCTACGCATGAGCTTAGATAGCCAATGTCGCCAACGTCACCTACACATGTGATCGGGATTTCTAATGGAGAAGCAGTTTTAGCCTGTCTTCATATTGTACTGTCTTTGATATGATCTTTTGTGCTCACAAATCTACAATGATATGTTACTATAGCAGTAGTTTATGTGTCGGGGGGCTAGGGTCAGTCTCTTATATCTGGAGTATTTCTCCTGTCTTATCCGGTGTCTTGTGTGAATTTAAGTATGCTCTCTCTAATTCTGTTTCTTTCTTTCTCTCGGAGGAGGACCTGAGCCCTAGGACCATGCCTCAGGACTACCTGGCATGATGACTCCTTGCTGTCCCCAGTCCACCTGGCCGTGCTGCTGCTCCAGTTTCAACTGTTCTGCCTGCGGCTATGGAACCCTGACCTGTTTACCGGACGTGCTACCTGTCCCAGACCTGTTGTTTTCAACTCTCTAGAGACAGCAGGAGCGGTAGAGATACTCTCAATGATCGGCTATGAAAAGCCAACTGACACTTACTCCTGAGGCGCTGACTTGTTGCACCCTCGATAACTACTGTGATTATTATTATTTGACCATGCTGGTCATTTATGAACATTTGAACATCTTGGCCATGTTCTGTTATAATCTCCACCCGGCACAGCCAGAAGAGGACTGGCCACCCCTCATAGCCTGGTTCTGCTCTAGGTTTCTTCCTAGGTTTTGGCCTTTCTAGGGAGTTTTTCCTAGCCACCGTGCTTCTACACCTGCATTGCTTGCTGTTTGGGGTTTTAGGCTGGGTTTCTGTACAGCACTTTGAGATATCAGCTGATGTAAGAAGGGCTATATAAATACATTTGAACTATGATTGGCAGGCTTATTTTGCTATCTTAATGGAAGGTGGGCCCCATATGGGATTTGTACATCCCCAGGTAGCTAGCTAGTAGCCACATTGCAACATGGAGGACTCCCCACAAGGCACCACTTCTTTAGTTAAGAAAGCTAGCTAATGTTATTTCAACGTTTTTTGATCATCTCATTTATGTAAAAATTTGCCAGTGGATAGCTGTAATGGCAGATTCAGTAATTCCAGTTTAGCTATAAGCCTTTTTCTGATGTGATGCCATTCCTTTGGATTTCATCTCACTCAATTATCTAATGTCACACCTAGCTACATTCATCCTAGCTACTGTACTATCAACTGGCAGCTGTAAATGCAAGAGGAAAACGTATATACATACAGTGGGGAGAACAAGTATTTGATACACTGCCAATTTTGCAGGTTTTCCTACTTACAAAGCATGTAGAGGTCTGTAATTTTTATCATAGGTACACTTCAACTGTGAGAGACGGAATCTAAAACAAAAATCCAGAAAATCACATTGTATGATTTTTAAATAATTAATTTGCATTTTATTGCATGACATAAGTATTTGATCACCTACCAACCAGTAAGAATTCCGGCTCTCACAGACCTGTTAGTTTTTCTTTAAGAAGCCCTCCTGTTCTCCACTCATTACCTGTATTAACTGCACCTGTTTGAACTCGTTACCTGTATAAAAGACACCTGTCCACACACAATCAAACAGATTCCAACCTCTCCACAATGGCCAAGACCAGAGAGCTGTGTAAGGACATCAGGGATAAAATTGTAGACCTGCACAAGGCTGGGATGGGCTACAGGACAATAGGCAAGCAGCTTGGTGAGAAGGAAACAACTGTTGGCGCAATTATTAGAAAATGGAAGAAGTTCAAGATGACGGTCAATCACCCTCGGTCTGGGGCTCCATGCAAGATCTCACCTCGTGGGGCATCAATGATCATGAGGAAGGTGAGGGATCAGCCCAGAACTACACGGCAGGACCTGGTCAATGACCTGAAGAGAGCTGGGACCACAGTCTCAAAGAAAACCATTAGTAACACACTACGCCGTCATGGATTAAAATCCTGCAGCGCACGCAAGGTCCCCCTGCTTAAGCCAGTGCATGTCCAGGCCTGTCTGAAGTTTGCCAATGACCATCTGGATGATCCAGAGGAGGAATGGGAGAAGGTCATGTGGTCTGATGAGACAAAAATAGAGCTTTTTGGTCTAACTCCACTCGCCGTGTTTGGAGGAAGAAGAAGTATGAGTACAACCCCAAGAACACCATCCCAACCGTGAAGCATGGAGGTGGAAACATCATTCTTTGGGGATGCTTTTCTGCAAAGGGGACAGGACGACTGCACCGTATTGAGGGGAGGATGGATGGGGCCATGTATCGCGAGATCTTGGCCAACAACCTCCTTCCCTCAGTAAGAGCATTGAAGATGGGTCGTGGCTGGGTCTTCCAGCATGACAACGACACGAAGCACACAGCCATGGCAACTAAGGAGTGGCTCCGTAAGAAGCATCTCAAGGTCCTGGAGTGGCCTAGCCAGTCTCCAGACCTGAACCCAATAGAAAATCTTTGGAGGGAGCTGAAAGTCCGTATTGCCCAGCGACAGCCCCGAAACCTGAAGGATCTGGAGAAGATCTGTAGGGAGGAGTGGGCCAAAATCCCTGCTGCAGTGTGTGCAAACCTAGTCAAGAACTACAGGAATCGTATGATCTCTGTAATTGCAAACAAAGGTTTCTGTACCAAATATTAAGTTCTGCTTTTCTGATGTATCAAATACTTATGTCATGCAATAAAATGCAAATTAATTACTTAAAAATCATACAATGTGAATTTCTGGATTTTTGTTTTAGATTCCGTCTCTCATAGTTGAAGTGTACCTATGATAATAATTACAGACCTCTACATGCTTTGTAAGTAGGAAAACCTGCAAAATCGGCAGTGTATCAAATACTTGTTCTCCCCACTGTATATATATATATAAAGATTAGAAAAAGGCCATTAGGTAGCTTGCTAGGTAAGTAGCTAGATAGACTGCTGGGAAAGAACTACATAGTTCATCAATGTAGCTAATGATAGGTTTCTAAAGAAATAACGATATATTTGCTAGTTATATTTTAAACACATAACACCCGGACAGATATAGAACTCTAGGGACACCCTGAGCCCCAGGAAAATCTCGTTCTTATTCTGGAGTTTATTCAAGAAGGTGCCACATGTTAGATAAAAAAATACAGGTAACTGTATAATGGAAACACTTGCATAAATGAGGGATACAAAGCATTTTGAAAGCAGGTGTTTCCACACAGGTGTGGTTCCTGTGTTAAATAAGCAATTCAAATCCCATCATGCTTAGGTTAATGTATAAAAATGCCGGACTGGCCATTATTTTGGCTACCATGTAGTGATCGGCATTCCAAGTTTTTGTTTTGTTTGTCCCAAACGCCACTTCGTTCAAAATGCGACCTAGAACCATGAAACATTTTTAAATCTCCAATGTAGGTAGAGTACCATTACGTCAAATTGTGAAATGTACATTCAAATATACATTTTTAACTGGCCAAATGATCAGATGACTGCTCTGAAATGCTCTCCCCACTATGTATTGTTTCTGCAGTGAGGATTCACCCTCTTTAGATAACTTATATGCAGAAAAACTTTTGTTTTCAGCTCTAAAAACTGCAGTTGTAGAAATATGCAAATCAGGGAGTAAAATGAACAGCTCTTTCACCGATGGGATTAGGTTCCCGAACTTCACTAAAAACAGCCGTTCAAAAAGAGCCTTTTGTTCGCAAACGACCCACTACTACCATGGCTACACAAGTGCCTGAATGGTTTAATGAGCATGAAAACGATGTAAACCATATGCCATGGCCGTCTCAGTCGCAGATAGCAACTGAATTGAACAGCTATGGGAGATTCTGGAGCGGTGCCTGAGACAGCGTTTTCCACCACCATCAACAAAACACCAAAGGATGGAATGTATTGTGGAAGAATGGTGTCGTATCCCGCCAATAACGTTCCAGACACTTGTAGAACAGTGGAGGCTGCCGATGGGAGGACGGCTCATAGTAATGGCTGAAATCGAGTCAATATAATGTTATCAACCACATGGAAACGACAGGTTTGATACCATTCCACTGACTCCATTCAAGACGTTATGAGCGGTCCTCTCCTCAGCAGCCTCCACTTTTGTAGAATCTATGCCAAGATGCATTGACGCTGTTCTGACTAGTGGTTGCCCAACACCCTATTAATACACTTTATGTTGGTGTTTCCTTTATTTCGGCAGTTACCTGTAGATCCATAAACGTTATTCACGCAGAATTGTCATTTCATTGTAATTTAGGGAGCTCGTTCTATAATACAGATGTGGGTCATTTCTGTCTGGTAACTTTCCCAAAATTCCCTGGTCTTCCAGAAAACTCAGTTGGAAGAATCCCAGAATCAGAAGGGAATAATCAGGAAATCTGGAACGTTGTTGTGTTAATGGCCTTGCTTAAGGGCCCAACAGTAGGGGAATGTCTATAGGATGTGAGCCCAGCAGCCCTCCAGTTTCCAGATCATTTCCCTCCTTTTTTTCCAAAGTAGCCACCTTTTGGTTATATGTTCAACTCCTTACCGATACTATTTCAAGAACTAATCCTCCACTCATGTGAAGAGTGGAGAAGCCCTATGCACTAGATGTCTTAATTTATAAGAGTTTTCCTTTCGGTGGATTATCCCACTCTGTCTAAAGGACAACGTTTTGAAAAGCGCTGGAACGTCGGCAGGCGGTGCTATTAGCTGAAATGTTGGAAATGAAATATGGAGAGGTACTTAGCTTTGGGAAGGGTGACGCATTTCCCCTCCCAATTTCCCAAAAGGCTTCCTCATCGTTCCTCCCGTTCACCGGCAGCCGTCAATCCGGTCCACAGTGGCTTGTTGATTCGTCTTTTGTCCTCCCATCAGGTCCCATGGCAGCTATAGGCTCAATCCACAGACACACGGGCATTGGGTGTAGTACGCAACACAGTGGAGAATGTCAGAATACAGCTCTATGTTATAGTTGGATCTAGAAAGGTACTTAGCTTTGGGAAGGGTGACACGTTCACCCTCCCAATTCCCTTAAAGGCCTTCTCTCAGTTTCAACACTGGTCCCGGTCTGCTCCAGCAACAGCACGTGTTCCGCTCAGTCGCCTCTGCTCCGGCTCTGCAGCCACGCTGCTCCCAGCTCACATCGATCAAAGAACAGGTGCAAGCAACTGCCAGGTCCCAATCAGTGATGTGTCAATTAATTACTCCTGTGATCAACAAGGGAAGGAGTTTTCAGGGGCAAAAGAGGTGCGCGCCTTATATTTGTCTGGGTGAAACCAGTACCAGGTGATTTAGGTTCTGGGCATATGATGCAATGTATGGGGGCAGCTTCATGTAGATATATAGTCACCTCCGTGACATACCTTTCATCACCAAAGCTGTGTTAGCATGTACTGCTCATGTTGCTGAACAATCCAACCCTTTTGTTAGTACCAATTATATAAATGAGCAATTCACACACTATTCCAGTTCATAAGCATTGACTGTAATACATCTGCTGTGCAACAATAGCTTTCTTCCTGGTCGGTCAGCATACTCCTTTCTAGTAATCTTATGACCTCTCCACCTGAAATGCAATAACAACAAAAACATGAATAACAATGTGCTTACTAACTAATGAAACACTAATGTATACATGTACATGTACAAGCCTTTTCTTTATCAGCCAAATTGTACCAAAAAACAGCCTCTGCTACTTTTTCATTTACCAATTCATCAGTAAACAGTCAAGCAGTTTCAACTTAGCTAGCTAGCTCATCCAACAGCTGCAGTGAAACAGACAATACCAGAGAGCATGACCCTAATAATGATCCTATTGCGTTTAAGCTCGCTAGCTAGCTACCTAATGACCGTTTTATCATCTTTATAGATTGTATAAATATTTGTTTTCCCCTCGCAACTAGAGCTACGAAATATAGCAAGCTAGTTCATAGTACAATAGCTAGGATGAATGCAATGCGTGACATTAGTTGGTATAAGGGAGACCTTTCAGGGGTTGGCAATTCCAGTCCTCGAGGGCCTGATTGGATTCACAGTTTTGCCCCAGCCCCAGCTAACACACCTGACTCCAATAATCACCTAGTCATGATCTTCAGTTTAGAGTGCAATTTGATTAATCAACTGTGTTTGCTAGGGATGGAGAAAAAGTGTGACACCAATCAGGCCCTCGAGGACTGGATCTTATGGGCCAAGCTGAATTTCTTCAGCCTCCTGAGGTTGAAGAGGCGCTATTGCGCCTTATTCACCGCAGTCTCTGTGTGGGTGGACCATTTCATATTGCCAGTGACATGTATGCCGATGAACTTGAAGCTTTTCACCTTCTCTACTGCGGCCCTGTGGATGGGGCCGTGCTCCCTCCGCTGTCTCCTGAAGTCCAAGATCAGCTCCTTAGTTTTGTTGATGTTGAGGGAGAGGCTATTTACCCAGCACCACTCCACCAGGGCTCTCACCTCCTCCATGTAGGCTTTCTCGTTGTTGTTGGTAATCAGGCCTACAACAGTTGTCGTCTGCAAACTTGATGATTGAGTTGGAGGCATGCATGGCCATGCATTCAAGCGTGAACCGGGAGTACAGGAAGGGGCTGAGCACGCACTCTTGTGGGGCCCCTGTCTTGAGCATCAGCATAGTGGAGTTGTTGTTGCCTACCTTCACCACCTTGTGGGCGGCCAGTCAGGAAGTCCAGGACCCAGTTGCACAGGGCGGTGTTCCCAGGGCCCCAAGCTTAATGATGAGCTTGGAGGGTACTATGGTGTTGAAGTCTTAGCTGTAGTCAATGAACAGCATTCTTACATAAGTATTTCTCTTGTCCAGATAGGGCAGTGTGCAATGCAAATTGCAGTGGGTCTATGGTGTCAAATCAAATCAAATTTGTCACATGCGCTGAATACAACAGGTGTAGGAAGACCTTACAGTGAAATCCTTACTTACATGTCCTTAACCAACAATACAGTTTAAGAAAAATAAGTGTTAAAGTATTTACTCAAATTAACTGAAGTAAAGAAAATATATATATATCGGTACAGAGTCAACGTTCGGGGGCACAGGTTAGTCGAGATAAATGTGGTAATATGTACATGCAGGTAGAGGTAAAGTAACTATGCATGGATAATAAACAGAGTAGTAGAAGCGTAAAAATGGGGGTGGGGTCAATGCAAATAGTCTGGGTAGCAATTTGATTAGCTGTTCAGGAGTCTTATGACTTGGAGGTAGAAGTTGTTAATAAGAGGCCTTTTGGACCTAGACTTGGTGCTCCAGTACCGCTTGGCATGCAGTAGCAGAGTGAAAAGTTTCTGATTAGGGTGGCTGGAGCCTTTGGCAATTTTAAAGGCCTTCCTCTGACACCGCCTGTTATAGAGGTCCTGGATAGCAGGAAGCTTGGCCCCAGTGATGTACTGTGCAGTATGCACTACCCTCTGTAGTGCCTTGCGGTCGAGGCCGAGCAGTTGCTATGCCAGGCGGTGAGGGTAGGTAACAACATCTCCACCCCGCTGATCCTCAACACTGGGGCCCCACAAGGGTGCGTTCTGAGCCCTCTCCTGTACTCCCTGTTCACCCACAACTGCGTGGCCATGCACGCCTCCAACTCAATCATCAAGTTTGCAGACGACACTACAGTGGTAGGCTTGATTACCAACAACGACAAGACGGCCTACAGGGAGGAGGTAAGGGCCCTCGGAGTGTGGTGTCTGGAAAATAACCTCACACTCAACGTCAACAAAACAAAAGGAGATGATCGTGGACTTCAGGAAACAGCAGAGGGAGCACCCCCCTATCCACATCGACGGGACAGTAGTGGAGAGGGTAGTAAGTTTTAAGTTCCTCGGCGTACACATCACGGACAAACTGAATTGGTCCACCCACACAGACAGCGTGGTGAAGAAGGCAGAGCAGCGCCTCTTCAACCTCAGGAGGCTGAAGAAATTTGGCTTGTCAACAAAAGCACTCACAAACTTTTACAGATGCACAATCGAGAGCATCCTGTCGGGCTGTATCACCGCCTGGTACGCCAACTGCTCCGCCCACAACCGTAAGGCTCTCCAGAGGGTAGTGAGGTCTGCACAACGCATCACCTGCCCTCCAGGACACCTACACCACCCGATGTCACAGTAAGGCCATAAAGATCATCAAGGACAACAACCATCGAGTCACTGCCTGTTCACCCCGCTATCATCCAGAAAGCGAAGTCACTGCCTGTTCACCCCGCTATCATCCAGAAAGCGAGGTCAGTACAGGTGCATCAAAGCAGGGACCTAGAGACTGAAAAACGGCTTCTATCTCAAGGCCATCAGACTGTTAAACAGCCATCACTAACATTGAGTGGCTGCTGCCAACATACTGACTCAACTCCAGCCACTTTACTAATGGAAAAATGTATGGAATAAATGTATCACTAGCCACTTTAAACAATGCTACTTCATATAATGTTTACATACCCTACATTACTCATCTCATATGTATATACTGTACTCTATACTATCTACTGCATCTTGCCTATGCCGTTCTGTACCATCACTCATTCCTATATTTTTATGTACATATTATTCATTCCTTTACACTAGTTGTTGTGAAATTGTTAGGTTAGATTACTCGTTGGTTATTACTGCATTGTCGGAACTAGAAGCACAAGCATTTCGCTACACTCGCATTAACATCTGCTAACCATGGGTATGTGACAAATAAAATTTGATTTGATTTGATGCAACCGGTCAGTATGCTCTCGATGGTAAGGCTGTATAACTTTTTGAGGATCTAAGGACCAATGCGAAATATTTTGTGAATAACAGTTGTCGTGCCCTCTTCACGACTGTCTTGGTGTGTTCAGACCATGATAGTTTGTTGGGGATATGGACACCAAGGAACTTGAAGCTGTCAACCTGCTCCAATACAGACCCATAGATGAGAATGGGGGTGTGCTCGGCCGTCCTTTTCCTGTAGTCCACAATCATCTCCTTTGTCTTGATCATGTTGAGGGCAAGGTTGTTATCTTGGTTCCACACTGCCAGGTCTCTGACCTCCTCCCTATAGGCTGTCTCATCATTGTCGGTCATCAAGCATCAAGCGTTGTGGGCAAACTTAATGATGGTGTTGGAGTCACGCTTGGCCATGCAGTCACGGGTGAATAGGGAGTACAGGAGGGGACTGAACACGCACCCTGAGCGGCCCCCGTGTTGAGGATCAGTGTGGCAGATGTGTTGTTACCTACCCTTACCACCTGGGGGCGGCCTATCAGGAAGTCCAGGATACAGTTGCAGAGGGAGGAGTTTACTCCCAGGGTCCTTAGCTTAGTGATGAGCTTTGAGGGCACTATGGTGTTTTACACTGAGCTGTAGTCAATGAATAGCATTCTGATGTAGGTGTTCCTTTTGTGCAGGTGGGAAAGGGCAGTGTGGAGTGCAATAGAGATTGCGTCATCTGTGGATCTGTTGGGGCGGTATGCAAATTGGAGTGGGTCTAGGGTTTCTGGGATGATGGTGTGGATGTGAGCCATGACCAGCCTTTCAAAGCACTTCATGGCTACAGATGTGAGTGCTACGGGTCGGTAGTTATTTAGGCAGGTTACCTTGGTGTTCTTCGGCATAGGGACTATGGTGGTCTGCTTGAAACATGTTGGTATTACAGACTCGGTTAGGGACAGGTTGAAAATGTTGGTGAAGACACTTGCCAGTTGGTCATGCCCTGCAGAATGTTGACCTGTTTAAAGGTCTTACTCATATCGGCTACGGAGAGCGTGATCAAACAGTCGTTCGGAAAAGCTGGTGCTCTCATGCATGTTTCAATATTATTTGCCTCGATGCGAACATAGAAGTAATTTAGCTCGTCTGGTAGGCTCGTGTCACTTGGCAGCTCTCGGCTGTGCTGTCCTTTGTAGTCTGTAATGGTTTGCAAGCCCTGCCACATCCGGCGAGTGTCGGAGCTGGTGTAGTATGATTCGATCTTAGTCCTGTATTGATGCTTTGCCTGTTTGATGGTTCATCGGAGGGCATAACAGGATTTTTTATCAGCGTACGAGTTAGTCCCGCTCTTTGAAAGCGGCAGCTCTACTCTTTAGCTCAGTGCGGATGTTGCCTGTAATCCATGGATTCTGGTTGGGGTATGTACGTACGGTCAAGGTGGGGACGACGTCATCGATGCACTTATTGATGAAGCCAGTGACTGATGTGGTGTATTCCTCAATGCCATCGGAAGAATCCCGGAACATAGTCCAGTCTGTGCCATTAAAACAGTCCTGTAGCTTAGCATCTGCTTCATTTGACCACTTCCATATTGAGCGACTCACTTGTACTCCCTGCTTGAGTTTTTGCTTGTAAGCAGGAATCAGGAGGATAGAGTTATGGTCAGATTTTCCAAATGGAGGGCAAGGAAGAGTTTAGTACACGTCTCTGTGTGTGGAGTAAATGTGGTCTAGAGTTTTTTTGACTCCTCTGGTTGTACATGTAACATGCTGGTAGAAATGAGTTGAAACGGATTTAAGTTTCCCTGAATTTCCTTGTTTGCTTATGGCCTTATATACAGTAGCTTGTTGAGTGCTGTCTTCGTGCCAGCTTTGGTTTGTGGTGGTAAATAGACAGCTACGAAAAATATAGATGAAAACTCTCTTGGTAAATAGTGTGGTCTACAGCTTATGACATATTCTACCTCAGGCAAGCAAAACCTCGAGACTTCCTTAATATTAGATTTTGTGCACCGGCTGTTATGGACAAATAGATAGACTGCCACCACTTGTCTTAATGGAGGGAGCTGATCTAGCTTGCCGATGCACGGAAAACCCAGCCAGCTGTATGTTACCCATGTCGTCGTTCAGCCACGACTCGGTGAAACATAAGATATTACAGTTTTTAATGTCCCGTTGTTAGGATAGTCTTTTATCTGAGCTCATCCAGTTTAAAAATCCAATGATTTCACGTTGGCTAATAGGACGGATGGTAGAGGCGGATTACCCACTTGCTGTCGGATCCTTACAAGGCACCCCGACCTACATCCCCTATATCTTCGTCTCTTCTTCCTGCGAATGTCTGGGATTTGGGCCTTGTCCTGCGTCTGAAGTAAATCCTTTGCGTCCGAATCGTTAAAGATAAAATCTTTGTCCAGTATGAGGTGAGTAATGGCTGTTCTGATATCCAGAATCACCTTTTCGGTCTCAAGAGACGGTGGCAGAAACATTATGTACAAAATAAGGTAAAAAACACACACAATATCACACAGTTGGTTAGGAGCCCATAAAACGGCAGCCATCTCCTCCGGAGCCATTCTATCAAAAGAATGTCAGGTAAGGTGGAGGTGATATGATCCTTAACTAGTATACCATGAGCAGTGCTCAACACTTAATTTATTGCGCTCAATCCCACTTTCTGGAATTTTTGTATGAGCTCTTAACTCTCTCTTAGCTCCTCAACATCCTCTGCGCCCTCAATGTTTTATCTGAACTTTCAATTCTTTCCACCCGCGCTCAACAATATTTTCCACGTTCTCGACATGCCCCCCTGCGCCTTCGAAATGTGAGACGGAAAGGACGCCATAGTAAGGTAGAAAGTAATATCAGCCCAAGAATGTAGTGAACCGATGATTCGTAATGTTTGAATCGATTTTCTGACGGCCGACGCACTCGTTTCTTATGGTGAATCCCAAACCACCGCCTCGCCCCTAGCAACTCGCTTGGAGGGCCCTCTGGTGTCACGTGTTGCGGACGAAACCCCGAGGGTGACTTCCAGAGAGTGGCGGAGAGGATCAATAAACCCATCATCTTCGGGACACACTTGAATGATGCAATTTATGAAATTTGTTTTACAAAATATAAACCTTGGTAACAGTTAAACATCTTTTACAACATCAGACAAACAAATGCACGTGTCATATAATTAGGCACGCCTCTCCATTCTTTTGTGTGAAATTGAGCAAACTCCAATAACGCGGTGCCTTGCCAGATTCCACTTTGCTATGAAGCCAGCAGTGTTGCAGGCTCAGTCGAAGTACTTACCGGAGGGGCTAATTAGCCCCTACACTCTATCATTTTCACTCCCTCAGCTTTGGGGAATTTGTGCAAATCGCAGAGGTGCACGTGAACAAGGAAGTGGAGGGGCGACGAGAAGGGTGCGATTTGGTATTCAGCCTTAAACATTTGAACTGGGGACCGATGCTTATCGGTGAAACGTTACATCCCTAATTATTAGGCTAGTCCTGCTATTTAATAAATGGTGATGAGCTATTTATTTAGTATGCACCCTCCTCTGCAAAGATTGTAACAACTCAGCACTTTTGTAGTTACACAAACTGAGGCCGTAGCTCGGTCCCAGATCTATTCTGTGTTTTTAGACAGCCTCTTCTGACTATCCAAGACTGGGAAATCTTAAAGCACACAACAAACATCTTCCACCCCCCTTACATGTACAGTATGTGAATACTATCCCCCTAATTGGCTGTGTAGGGAGAGACTGAGTAAACGGGAGGGTGAAGGGAAAGTGTAAAGGAGAGACCTTCACTTGGACTAAAGACTCATTTTAAAGTAACTTATTTAACTGTGGAAGCAAGTAATGTTTGTTTACAGCAGGATGTTGCATAGCCTGAGCTGATTGGCAATAGCACACACCCAAAATGATAATTGTCTTGTCAATCGTTTCTGTGTTCTGATTGGTTGTTTCATTTCATGCTGGTAAACTGACACAGGTGCACATGATTTTAGCTAATTGGAGGTTCTTCAAGCAAGGTGATGTTTTTTACTGCCAATGGTTTTACTTGTGCTGCAGTTTTAAAATAAATTAAGTAATTTTGAACCTTTTTCATTAGTTATTGTTTTAAAAGGCCCTGTGCAGTCAATGTGATTTTCCTGTGTATTATATATATTTCCACAATGAGGTTGGAATAATACTGGAAAATATTGATAATGCCCTTTTAGTGTAAGAGCTGTTTGAAAGAAACCACCTGAAATTTAAGCCTGTTTTGTGGGATGGAGTTTTGACCTAAATTAGTTAATAGATCAATATAAAAGAGTTCCAAACCACTAAGCCAATAACAGCTAGTTTTCAGTTTCCCCCTCCTTACTCAGACCACTCCCAGAGACTCCTAGCAAAATTCTTGTTTGAGAAATTGGTCTTTGCTAAGAAGTAGTGCAGGGGAAATGAAGCTTCCTGAATCAGAGGTTTTGCATCCAATTGTGTCAAATAGGTTCATTACATTACTCAGGTTGTTGTTCAACTAAACAATTTTCAGACGTCATTTATGACGTGCGTCTGACAAAGTGAATACAAGCACCAGCACACTGCTTAGTGATTTCGATGCATGGTTCTGGGCTTCGTTATCAAACGTAACATCACTCCTAAGAAGTGATTTTTGCTTATTTTTGACCATTTTAATTGAAAACAATCATAGTAAGGTACTTAATTGTCACCCAGAAATGATTTGATATTGAGATAAAACGGCTGCATTGGACTTTTTATGCCTCTTTAAGTGTTAGAGTGTTAGAGTAGGCTAGCTCTCTCACATGTTGTCAGCAGTGGGATTAGCCCCAGTTTACCACAGTGACCATGTTATTTTTGAGTTCAGACATGAAGTTTTAGCATCTTACAAATATTTTTCATACTTCCAGTTTTTTCGAACTCCCTTCACTCGCATATAAGAGGGAGGCTTGCGCTACCGGTGCTGGCACATGCGCAGATCAAATACACACCGCTGGAACACTGATTCAACTTTTTACGTGTCCTTATAATTCTAAAGATTTAATCGGTGTATGCTTGCTCTGATTTTGACCTTACGCCGATTTAAGATAAGCAGAGTAAGATGTTTACATGAGTATTTCCATACGTGGCCTACTGCCATAATCAGTTTAATATTGAATTATTAGTGTGCATGTAAACATACTCAATATTTGCAGCTATAGGTGATAATGGGCTCGTTTCTCTGCCCAGGCGTTGCTGACGCCTGCCAAAACGTACGACTTGTTAGGTATTTTACGTGTCAGCTAACCACATATGTTAAAGCAATCTGTCAGTCGATGACACAGTTGATGACGCGGCATGTAACCATTGGTTGATGCATGCAATGTTTGAGCAGGGGAAGGCGACCAAAATCTTTCTAGGAGCTGATCCGTTGTCAGTACTGGCAAATAATTCTAATGTTAATGAAGATTTTAATGGATGAAGCTAATCCTTGAGCAGCGCTGCCTTTTTGATCCTATCAGTATCAACAGATGTCTCAACGACGCACTTAGGTAAACGTTGTCTCTGCGTGGTGTTTTAGGAAACGCATGTTACATCTTTGGCCATTGTAGGAAAGATTCATCGTTAAAACACTTGTAAGCATAAATTCCACCGCTATGGCAAAACCGGGCCCAGAACAGGATCTAACCTTTAATATAACCAGGAAAGTTCCATTGAGGTCAAAAGACATCATTCACAAGGGATCTAATAGGAATAGGCCTATGTTTAATGTGTGAAAGAGGGAAGCTTAAACTGTGTGGACTCTGTATGCATTGTACCCACAATATCCAGTAGTGAGCAGCAGCAGCATGGAACAGAGTATGAAGCCGCTAGGCATACTGTGCTAGCTGAGATTAGATAAGAGGAAGTGCTGAATATGTGCTATACTGTTCCTCTGCCAGGGTCTGGTACACTGGGCAGTAAAGGAGCCAGCTAGAGTCCTCCTCTCAGTACTGCTGATAGACATAATTGAACAACCACGCTGATTATTGATATCTGACAAACACGCAGCTGACTGTTTTTCGTTACATATTGGACTGCATGAGAGGGAGACACAAGATTCTATTTT
Organism: Salvelinus alpinus; assembly: GCF_045679555.1. Lineage (NCBI taxonomy): Eukaryota > Metazoa > Chordata > Actinopteri > Salmoniformes > Salmonidae > Salvelinus > Salvelinus alpinus. The sequence goes on from NC_092097.1 coordinate 5,083,420, forward strand.
TATACTTCATGCGTTTGAAGTTTGAACGTGGTTTCAAATGTATTCGTTGTTTAAACGATAGTGAGAACACACTCCATGTGTCTCTTTTTCACAGGACACAGTAAGTTCCCAAGAAGCCAATTTGATTATGTAGTCACAGTCTCTGACACACTTCTAGCTTCTTCTGTATCTCCAACACATCAATTTACAGCCAAGAGCTGGTGATGTGCAAGTACTGCCAACTACGCCAACTAGGTTTGAATAATTCCAGTAACTTTAACCTCCAAAACCAGAATTTCTATTTCTAACAACTATTCATAATCTTTTGGGGTTTTATGATAGCTTTAGTAATCGTATGAATGTACATAACAACATGCCATGCTACCATTGTTGCCTTAATTTATTGAGATTTGTGGAAGAATGTGCTGTTGGGCAATTGCTAATCTAGCATGCCAATACATCCTCCATTTCCAAATGTTTTGTTCCCAAGGCACCAAGTGAACACGACCTAGTTGTCTTTGTATCATGGACCCATGAATAACCTCTCTCTGTCCCTGTGTCCTCTCTCTCCCCTCTTCCAGCTGCTTGCCAACCGTGCCCCGGTGGCTCTCTGCAGCGTGGGGGCAAGGAGGGGTCAGCATGCCGCTACCAGTAATGTGGAACACAAGGCCCTTGGACAGGGCAGGACAGTCTGGCCCAGGAGGACCCTGAGATGTGGGGCCTGCTGCAGAAAGAGGACAGACAGTGCAGCTCATCGCTTCAGAGGTAAACTGAGCTGTCAGGCTGGAACTGTCAGTTTAGTAATTACAAGACACACTTAGGCTTAATCCCATTCACTTTCAATCGGTGGCTGTATGTATCAAGAGTCTCAGTGTAGGAGTGCTGATTTAGGATCAGTTTACCCTTTTAGATCACAATGAATACAATTACATGGACAAAGGGGACCTGATCCTAGATCAGCACTCCTACTCTGATACACTTGATAGCCTACATATGACCCCAGATCCTGATCATTAACTGACGTTCACACAGGCAGCCCAATTCTGATCTTTTTTTCCACTAATTGGTCTTTTGACAAAATCACATCTGACCTTGTTACATCAGATCTTTCTCAGATCTCAGATCTGGGCTGCCTGTCTAAACGCTAGTCTCGAAAACCTTCGCTAAGCAACACAGTGACTAAGGTCTGGTTTCAATGATATGGGCTCTTTTAGAGGAACTACGTCACTGCTTGGGTCACTAGTTTATCCGCTTGAATAAAATACAAAATAGTAGCTAATGAGTGCATTTCGCAAGTGGCTAATTTTCATCAACTACCTTAACCAAAAGAGTCCATAATTGAAACCAGACCCTAGTTCTTGTGTTGCCTAGGTTCAGGTTTTAAAGACTATCTAAATGCAGCCATTTACCAATATATTTTGAAAAAATATAATCTTTGAGAAGTCGAAACCACCTAAAGAAAAGCTAGACAGTCAGGGGGAGTCAAAAATTCTAAAAACGATGAATCTGTTTTTGGCGTGGCTACCTTAACGGAGCACGCAGGGTACATGCCCGATGTCCCCGATTGGGGTCCCCATTGGTTTTGTTATAATGTTTGAGCAGAAGAACACAGAATTAGCCATGGCGAAATGTTTAAAATTGTAAGAAATTAGCTTTCACACTGCAAAATTCTCTTAGCTCCATGGAAAAAAATCATAGAATTGCAGGAAATGACCTGAATAACAGCACATTTTCCTCTCTGCCTCCAATTTCTGGCCGATTTAAGCCAGGCACCCAACCCTGATATAGAGGGCACCCCCCTCTCCTCCATTGCCTTAGCTAAAAATAAACAATTGGGGGAAACACTGTACACGTCATTAGATAAATCAGTGCATATTTTTGTTTCCATTCCATAAACATTTGAAGGAACCAGGAGATTTTTTACTATTCAAACAAAGACACACGGTGAAAGGACGTGACCCAACTCTGTGACCCACTGACACCGCCCCCGATTAGAGGGTAATAAGGGAGCCCAAGAGTTAATACACACAGGAAACTTTATTCAAACACACACACACAGAGAGCAAGAGATGTACATGGGGATGGATCTGTAATACTGAAATGAAAGGAATACACATGGAGTGTGATGAATAGAGCAGGATGAATGTATGCATATCAAATGGAACATAACAGTGAATAGAAATGGAACCGAACAGCAACAGCCCAATAGGTAAGGACTGTATCTAAGGTAATAAGCATGTATTACACGGCAGTAATGTTAGCAATGGCTGCTAACAGTAATAAATGACAGCAGTGCAAGAAAGGACTATTTACATGACAGTAAGTAACCTAAAGCAGAGCTACAAGCCAATGAGATGGCATACATACTTAACATAGTAATTGCTAAATAATGATTACAGAGGTACAGTATAGCCAAGCTAAACAACAATAACAACATGCACATAAGTCCACCCACGTTCTGAGACTGGAATATCACCGTCCAGGCCCTGGCTGTATTTATACCCTTGCCACGGACCTGTCCGGTCAGTGCAGTGCTAGCGAGCATGCATGACCAGTGCATGAACAGTGTGTGGATGCATGGGGAGAGTCCGATTTGGCTGAAGCAACGAGCTGGAGGGGATCGATATCTCTCAAGTGAGGGGGAGAGCTAAACTACGCGGCGCCAGCCAGACATAAACAAACACACGCTGGTAAATAGTCCTACAGCGCCCTCGGCAGGGAAATTCGTAACGCACGGGTCCTTTATATCCTGTGAGGTTCCTCATCCTCTCTCCTCCTCCCGCCATTCCTCCCTCCTTCCTTCCAGCCCTGCAATTCCTGCTCAGTGGAGTATATCAGCTTCCTCTCAACACAAAACTGGCCCACTTTAGTCTGAGATAAAGCTGATATCTTCATACCGCCCCCTTTCTCTCCTCTGAAACACACACACACACACACACACCCTCGCCTCCTCTCGGCAGGCAGGCTACAGCCAAGGCTTCCTGGTTGAGGTGCCACTAGCTGAGCTTGCTGCTACTCCGCTTACTTGCTTGTTTTAAAAGGACAACACGCAGGCAGCGATTGCATTTCCAAGTCTAATGTGAGGAATGGGGTTGTTTCTCAGCATGGCACACGCACACAGCAGAAAGCTGTTGTTACGTGTGGTTGTGTGTGTGTGTGTGTGTGTAAGCTATTACCTGCGCCTTTATGTTATCTCTCATATCCTTCTCTAGTGGAGGTCTGAGAGGCATTAGCATACAACCCTATAGGGAGGCCCCTGTGCCAGACGTGTGTGTATCAGCGAGTGTGTGTGTGTGTGGCAGAGCGTGGCCTGACACCCGACAGGCGCTGTGATAATCTGGGCTGGGAGTGTCAGAATGCCACACTGAGGTGCCTGTCTGTCCCCTGTCACCTCCATGACACTGAATAGTGCTTACAGTCCCCTCGCTCTCCATGGGTGGGAGCTGACACTGTAGTTATGGTGGTTATAGCAGGCCTAGGATTCCCCACTAGCACCACTGGCAAAAAACTGTGAGGGTGTTCAGAATTCTGATTAAACGTTACACGGTGCATTACCACCGCTTAGTCTTCCCCCTACTTTATTTTCCATGCGGGGCCCAAAGGCGATCAAAGTATTATCCAGGCCCTCTACCTCCAAAACTGTCAATAGAACCCAAGCTCTCTTAGGCGGGGGGGGCAACCGAGCCAGGTGACTAGGAGGAGAAACAGTGCCACCGCTTATAGAAGTGGTTGTGCTTTTTCGCCCTTTTCTTTTTCGTTGTTGTAGATAAGTGTATGAAGACTGGGTTCGATAGTGTAATGATTGCTACTGGCTCCAGGGGAGATTTCTGCTAATCACTTAGCAGTTTTTAATTTAACAAGGTCTTGTCCTTCTGTCTCCTGCATTGATCTGATCCTGACGTGCATGTTTCTTCTGGTTTTTCTCTCCTCCCTACAGAACTTCTGCAGACTGGCTGCTCTCGAGGCCCAGGGATCCTGCCTCAACAACAAGTACTCAGAGGGGTACCCAGGCAGGAGGCAAGACTGTGGATACTGTAGGACTAGGCACTAGTTGAGGTAACAGAACAGTGGTGTAAAGCAGTTTTTTTGTTTGTTAATTATTTGTGTTTTTCACATTTTTGGCAGGCATTATGTTTCTCCCTCTCCATTATTTCAGTCCCCAGACGGTCCACTGCATTTACTACGTAATGAAATGAAATTACTGGAATTGTCAGATTGAATGACTAACAGATGGACAGAATATACTCTGTCCCCTGGTCCCCTCCCACCTCCTACACACGCACACCCAAACACACACACCTACTGTAAACACCTTTTCACCCAATTCCCATAAACATGTCAGAGCAAAAACAAAGCCATGAGGTCGAAGGAATTGACCATAGAGCTCCGAGACAGGATTGTGTCAAGGCACAGATCTGGGGAAAGGTACAAAAACATTTCTGTAGCATTGAAGGTCCCCAAGAACACAGTGGCCTTCATCATTCTTAAATGGAAGAAGTTTGGAACCACCGAGTCTCTCCCTAGAGCTGGCCGACCGACCAAAGTGAGCAATCGGGGGAGAAGGGCCTTGGTCAGGGAGGTGACCAAGAACCCGATGGTCTCTGACAGAGCTCCAGAGTTCTGTTGAAATGGGAGAAACTTCCAGAAAGACAACCATCTCTGCAGCACTCCACCAATCAGGCCTTTATGGTAGAGTGGCCAGACGGAAGCCACTCCTCAGTAAAAGGCACATGACAGCCCGCTTGGAGTTTGCCAAAAAGGCACCTAAAGGACTCTCAGAACATGAGAAACAAGATTCTCTGGTCTGATGAAACCAAGATTGAACTCTTTGGCCTGAATGCTAAGCGTCACGTCTGGAGGAAATCTGGCACCATCCCTATTGTGAAGCATGGTGGTGGCAGCATCCTACTGTGGGAATGTTTTTCATCGGCAGGGACTGGGAGACTAGTCAGGATAGAGGGGAAAGATGAATGGAGCAAAGTACAAAGAGATCCTTGATGAAAACCGCGCTCAGGACCTCAGACTGGGGAGAAAGTTCACCTTCCAACAAGACAATGACCCTAAGCACACAGCCAAGACAACGCAGGAGCGGCTTCGGGACAAGTCTCTGAATGTCTTTCAGTGGCCTAGCCAGAGCCCGGACTTGAACCCGATCGAACATCTCTGGAGAGACCTGAAAATAGCTGTGCAGCGACACTCCCCATCCCACCTGACAGCGTTTGAGAGGATCTGCAGAGAAGAATGGGAGAAACTCCCCAAATACAGGTGTGCCAAGCTTGTAGCGTCATACCCAAGGTGCTTCAACAAAATACTGAATACTAACGTAAATGTGATATTTCAGTTTTCTATTTTTGTAATAAATTTGCAAACATAAAAAAAAAATGGGTAATTTTGGGTATTGTGTGTGTATATAAATTAGGGAAAAAAGCATTTTAATCTATTTTATAATTTTCATTTTATTTTATTTTACCTTTATTTAACCAGGTAGGCAAGTTGAGAACAAGTTCTAATTTACACCTGCGACCTGGCCAAGATAAAGCAAAGCAGTGCGACACAAACAACACAGAGTTACACATGGGATAAATAAACATACAGTCATTAACACAATAGAAAAGTCTATATACAGTGTGTGCAAATGTAGTAAGATTAGGGAGGTAAGGCAATAAATAGGCCATAGGGGCGTAATAATTACAATTAAGCAATTAAACACTGGAGTGATAGATATGCAGAAGATGAATGTGCAAGTAGAGATACTGGGGTGCAAAGGAACAAAAAAGAAACGACAATATGGGGATGAGATAGTTGGGTGGGCTATTTACAGATAGGATGTGTACAGGTGCAATGATCGGTAAGCTGCTCTGACAGCTGCTCTGACACCTGGTCATCTGATGCTACACTCCATCACTCTCCTTCTTGGTCAAATAGCCCTTACACAGCCTGTAGGTGTGTTGGGTCATTGTCCTGTTGAAAAACAAATGATAGTCCCACAAAACGCAAACCAGATGGGATGGCGTATCGCTGCAGAATGCTGTGGTAGCCATGCTGGTTAAGTGTGCCTTGAATTGTAAATAAATCACTGACAGTGTCACCAGCAAAGCACCCGCACACTTTCACACCTCCTCCTCCATGCTTCACGGTGGGAACCACACATGCGGAGATCATCCGCTCACCTATTTTGCGTCTCACAAAGATACGGCAGTTGTAACCAAAAATTGCAAATTTGGACTCATCAGACCACAGGACAGATTTCCACCGGTCTAATGTCCATTGCTTGTGTTTCTTGGCCCAAGCAAGTCTCTTCTTATTATTGGTGTCCTTTAGTAGTGGTTTCTTTGCAGCAATTCGACCACGAAGGCCAGTTGATGTTGAGATGTGTCTGTTACTTGAACTCGGTGAAGCATATATTTGGGCCACAATCTGAGGTGCAGTTAACTCTAATGAACTTATCCTCTAGAGCAGAGGTAACTCTGGGTCTTCCATCCCTGTGGCAGTCCTCATGAGAGCCAGTTTCATCATTGTGCTTGATGGTTTTTGTGACTGCACTTGAAGAAACTTGAAAATTCTTGAAATTTTCCGGATTGACTGACCTTCATGTCTTAAAGTAATGCTGGACTGTCGTTTCTCTTTGCTTATTTGAGCTGTTCTTGCCATAATATAGACTTAGTATTTTACCAAATAGGGCTATCTTCTGCATACCACCCCTGCCTTGTCACAACACAACTGATTGGCTCAAACGCATGAATTAAGAAGGAAAGAAATTCCACAAATTAACTTTTAACAAGGCACAACTGTTAATTGCAATTCATTCCAGAATGACAAGAGCGTGCAAAGCTGTCAACAAGGCAAAGGGTGGCTACTTTGAAGAATCTCAAATATTAACACATATTTTGATTTGTTTAACCCTTTGTTGGTTACTACACTATTCCATATGTGTTATTTCCTAGTTTTGATATCTTTACTATTATTTATACAATGTAAAAATAAAACCCTGGAATGAGTAGGTGTGTTCAAATGTTTGACTGGTACTGTATATGAGTGCATAATAAAAATGGTGACATTTTACAAGAAATTGATTACCTGAATTCCCACCAAATTGCCTGAACTCCATTAATTATTTGTCCATGCCAATGTTGTATAATTAGTGATGCACCGATATGACATTTTTGTCCGATACCGATATCCGATATTTTCCTTGCCAAAAAAACGATACCGATATTTAACATTTTAGCGGCCTTTTAAGCATTCTAGTACAGTTAAATAGTTAACACACACACATGGACACAGCGGTCTAAGGCACTGCATCTCAGTGCAAGAGGCGTCACTACAGTCCCTGGTTCGATTCCATGCTGTATCACATCCGGCCATGATTAGGAGTCCTATAGGGCGGCACACAATTGGCCCAGCGCTGTTCGGGTTTGGCCGGGCTAGGCCGTCATTGTAAATAATAATTTGTTGTTAACTGACTTGACTAGTTAAATAAAGGTCACACACACATACACACCACACTGACCAAAAAGTTATTTTGTTGGCATTTACATATGTCCCCATTACCAGTAAAACAAAATCAAAACCTATTACTTTCACTTACTTGCTGTGCTGTTTCATTGTTCATTTGTGCAATCGTGTCATTCTCTACCAGGATTTCATCATACATGTCAAGCAGTGAAGTTTCAGCTCTGCTTGTCTGTGGCCTCTCTTCCTAACACGGAACCCAAACCGGCTGCTTGCGTGCGCTATCGTGCATAAATGTATTTTGCCCCCCCACACCAAACGCGATCACGACACGCAGGTTAAAATATCAAAACAAACTCTGAACCAATGACATTAATTTGGGGACAGGTCGAAAAGCATTAAACATGTATGGCAATTTAGCTAGTTAGCTTGCACTTGCTAGCTAACGTTAATTTGTCCTATTTAGCTAGCTTGCTGTTGCTAGCTAATTTGTCCTGGGATATAAACATTGAGTTGTTATTTTACCTGAAATGCATAAGGTCTTCTACTCCGACAATTATTCCACACATAAAACGGCCAATCGAATCGTTTCTAGTCATCTCTCCTCCTTCCAGGCTTTCTCATCTTTGAACTTATATGGTGATCGCATCTAAACTTTCATAGTATTACCATGACAACCGGCAACAAAGTTCGTCTTTCAATCACCCACGTGGGTATAACCAATGAGGAGATGGCACGTGGGTACCTGCTTGTATAAACCAATGAGGAGATGGGAGAGGCAGGACTTTCAGCGCGATCTGCGTCAGAAATAGGAATGACTTCTATTTTAGCCCTTGGCGTCGCAGACGCTCGTTAGCGCGCACAAGCAGTGTGGGTGCAATAATTGAATAACATGGATTTCAAAATTTACTTTGCGACGCTCGCGCACGCGACGTGTCCGGTCTGGTCAGCATGTAAGTGCTGTGTATGTAACATTTCACATAAACCCTGTTTCTTGAGTGCATCGGATTAGCGGTCCTTGTACATAGCATCGAGCATGGTGGTGACACAGTAAAGAGAGAATGCCACCGAATCGCTTGTTCACAGCCTGTTTCGGCAGTTTTGTTGAGCAGACATTTCAATGCCATGACATAGGGTATCATGTCTGCTGCAGGCGCAGTTGATGAGCTTATTTCTCGAGTCAGTTGTTCGAATGGAGCTAGCTAGTGTGTTCATGTTTCCAAGTTTCAAACATGTTCTCAAATGCCGTTGAAATGGCAGCTCGACTTGTTAACTGCTCGATCCACACAGCAGACATTGTGGGCTAGGTTAGGAATGCTGTGTTGCACGTGTAGCGCAACATTGTACGTGGTGTCATTACGTCATGTACCTACGTTATACAGGTATGCACGTCAGCTTTGACATCGGTTTTGCACATCGGCGTTAAACTAGACATCGGCCCGATGTCGATGTTGGCATTTTTAGCTAATATCGTCCGATTCCGATATCTTCACCGGTATATCGTGCATCTCTAGTTATAATTCAGTCAATATATGATGGATACATTTTTTCCCAAATGTTTGGAGTATTTGTATCCAACTGTTGCATTTACCAGAATTATATTTTAAACCTTTTAACAATTTTAATGACTGTTGCTACATGATCTCATACTTTATCTCTCGGTCTCCATTTCTATCTTGTTCTCTCACTTTCTCAATCTCTCTCTCACCAAGTCACTGTGTCACGCCCTGATCTGTTTCACCTGTCCTTGTGCTTGTCTCCACCCTGCTACAGGTGTCGCCCATCTTCCCCATTATCCCCTGGGTACTCATACCTGTGTTCTCTGTTTGTCTGTTGCCAGTTCATCTTGTGGGTTAAGTCAACCAGCGCTTTGTCTCAGCTCCTGCTTTTCCCCAGTCTCTCTTTTCTCACCCTCCTGGTTTTGACCCCTGCCTGTCTTGACTCTGAGCCCGCCTGCCTGACTACTCTGCCTGCCCCTGAGCCTGCCTGCCGTCCTGTTCCTTGGCCCCACCATTCTGGATTATCGACCCCTGTTTGCCTTGACCTGTCGTTTGCCTGCCCCTGTTGCTGTAATAAACATTGTTACTTCTACACAGTCTGCATTTGGGTCTTACCTGAAACGTGGTACACTGACTGCCACTAACTCAGTATCTTTTACTATCATAGTGTGTTCCATATTTTTTCAAAGGTATTGTCTTGTTAATTTAGATGACATGGACAACGTATATGAAGAAAAAAATACTGTGCATATATTACATTTATTGTAAGTTACAACATGTTATGTAAATGTATACCAAACAACCTAATGTCATGTTGCCTAACACGTTGTCGTTGTGGTCCTTCTGCAGTCTGACCCATGGTTACATGTCTGACACGAACAGGATCTCTGCTACCTCCATCTATTTTGAGTCCCTGCCCTACAAGCTCAATGTAAGTAGAGACCCTCTCTACCCCCACCCCAGGTTACTAGGTTTTCATCAATTTGCCTTTCCTCGATTGCTTGTGTCCTCTCTCCTCACCTCCTTCCCTTTGGAGGAGAAGGTCTGAGGGAAGGGACCTTGGATCCTTTCCTCCTATATGAATTGAGAGCCCTAATGTAACCCTGTCCAGTGTCCACACTCTCTGATCTATACACCCTCGCACCCTCACTGCTCACGTCTGCTACGCTAGTGGGGAACATTCATGGCCTTACTTCTCCTCATCTGTGGTCGCAGTATTACTACTATAAATGCTACTCGTCACTGATATAATATAATAGGCAGTAACAGTAGATAATCATAGATATCCTACTCTGCCCTGTTAGATCTATTTTACTGGTTCATATTGGTCAGTGCTGTACTTAGTTCTGTGTCATTGAGCACTTACTGGTTTGTATCCATTCCTGATATTTTCCTGATAACTGTTCTTCTGGCCCGTGTAGTGTTCAGGTTAGTGTTTCCCCCAAAAAAATTTTTACTGCCGGCGGGCCACCGTTGCACATTTTTTGTTTAATATTTCTGCAGAGATGTGTGAGATTTTGGCAATTTAGCCCTTTTTTTTTAACTTACTCAGAGTCAGATGAACTTTTGGATATCATTTTTATGCTTCTGCATGCAGTTTGAAGGAAGTTGCTAACTAGTGTTACTGCAATGACTGGCTGTTCCTGTAGACTTCCAGTCATGTTGCTAACACTAGTAGTTAGCAATGGCTCGCGTAACTACTTTCAACTTCCTTCGAATTGCACACAGAGACATACAAATGGTATCCATGAATTCATCTGAGTCTAGATAAGTAGAAAAAAAGGCTTAATATCCAAAATCCCACAATATCCCTTTAATATCAGAGTGACGAGTTACTACTTACATTTGTAGCAAACAGAGCGAGCAGGGGCGCGAATGAGACCCACAGCCACTGCTCCTTCCTCATCTCCCTACAGTGCAGTGGTGCTACCTTTGCCATCTCTGCTGAAAAAAATCTTAGGGGAATCACTGCAGGTGATCAATGTAGTGTGTTGTGCTGATCAAGGCTTTGGTTTGTGTGTGCGCTCTAGTGTGTGTGTGTGTGCAAAGTTTGGGTGTGTGTGTGTGTCTATCCGTGTGTGTTGTGATGGGGATGTGATCAATGGTGTGTGTGTCTCCTCTACTCTGCGTGTGTGTCTGTGTGATGGATGAATGGGCAGGACCCCACTGTAGGAGAGATAATAGGAAATTAACATGCCGGCCGGCGGGGATCACTCTATCCTACTCTCTCACTCACACCACTTTGTCCTATTCTCTCTGTCCTCCATCCTCAAAATGATCTTTACCTTGATGTAGTGAGGGGCGGTGTGTGTGTGTGTGTGTGTGTGTGTGTGTGTGTGTGTGTGTGTGTGTGTGTGTGTGTGTGTGTGTGTGTGTGTGTGTGAGACCACCTTGATGGAGTGAGGAGGGATCTAGAGATGGGAGATTATTCCTCTGTCTAAATAAAGCAGGTTTCCCTGTCCTTAAGAAGCTGTGGGTGCAAAGCTTTGGGGTTGATGACAATTGAATGGGACCGATATGGAGAAACGTATACCTTTTCAGTGCATTCTGCCTGTATGCATAGGTTTCTCACTCCCTCATTTAGCTGTAAAGCTTCAGGTGTTTGCGTACTTGTTCATCCCTTTCTCCCTCCATCTCTCACACTTGCCCTCCATCTCTCTTGCCCTCTCTCCTTTCCTCCCTCTCACCAGCCTGCCATATGACTCACTGACTACAACCAGCTGGAAGTGACCGCCCGTCTCTTCCGGCCCAAGGTGATCATTTCAGGTACCAGCGCCTATGCATGCGTCATTGACTATGCTCGCTTTATGAAGGTACAGACACGTTCATTTACTGTCTCTCACGCTTTCTGTCTTCTCTGTCGGTCTTCTATATCTCTCATCCCCTCTCTTTGTCTCTTTCTTTCAGATTCAGATAAGATATTATAGCATGAATGACAAGGCCACGGATGCTAAAGCGAAGTGAGATGACATCAACAACAACACAAAATAATTAAATAATGGTGATTAGAGAAAGGGGAAAACATATACTGAACAAAAATATAAATGCAACATGTAAAGTGTTGGTAACATGTTTCATGAGGTGAAATAAAAGATCCCAGAAATGTTCCATACGCACAAAAATCTTATTTCTCTCAAATGTTTGTGCACAAATTTGTTTACATCACTTTTAGTGAGCATTTCTCCATTGCCAAGATAATCCATCCACCTGACCGGTGTGGCATATCAAGAAGCTGATTAAACAGAATGATCATTACACAAGTGCACCTTGTGCTGGGGACAATAAAAGGCCACTCTAAAATGTGCAGTTTTGTCACACAACACAATGACACAGATGTCTCACGTTTTGAGGGAGCGTGCAATTGACATCCTGACTGTCGGCAATGTCCACCAGAGCTGTTGTCAGAGAATTTAACCGATTTCACACATACCATCACACGGGTGTGATCGTTCTACAGTGGTCCCTGAAGCGTACAATCAAACCGGTGTGATTAGAACGCTTATTTCGAACGTCCAGTTTCAAATGACAATCAGCATTTGAGCTGGCCACACTTTTTTCAGAAATTTTTTACACAAACACAGTCCTTACAAAGTTATGTCCAGAATGTGAGCAGTTTATTTTTGGATGGAATGTTCAGATATTCACAAAAGTATTTATAGCATAACACAATCATCCAAATCGGAAAAATATATGCTACAGTTGTCCTAGCGCTAACTGGGGAAAGATTGACGCAACACAAGCGGTCATATTTTCTAACTCTCGGCTGACATAAACTAGAATATGAATTAGCTAATAGCAATTACTATGTATAATTAATCACATCACGGGTGAGCTCACCGTTGATCTAAATAATTGAGTAAAACACTTTCTAGAAATCGAAAGTAATCCGAAGATGATTAGTTTCAGCGCGCAGACATGCTTTTTTTCCTCACAGAAACCAAAGATAATAGAAGACAAGATGAGTTTGGTCTGTTTATAGTATGCATGTTGAAGGGGTGTGTCGTCTACCATCGTTCACATCCCACCATTCACTTCCTGAAGTTCTCAAAAAATGAGTGAACCCTTACCTCATTTTGTTATAACATCTTTTGTCCGAAAGATGATTACGTGAAACCCAGAATGCATTGTATGTCAACAAACATGGCTCCACACATAGCTGGAATTAGCTTAGCTCATAATCAGTACAACCTTCAAAAAGGTATTTCACCCACAATGTGCCCATTACAATCTATGCAAGAATCGGAATGCATGACTTATCTCCGGTAATTGAAAAACATGTGAATAAAACAGTAAATATATCAATAATTACCACACTATTTTCTGATAGTGATTTAATGATACAAATGGTGCGTGCAGGCAGTCAATCACGTAACCTCTTACTCCCACTCTCAGCCATTCAGTGTTGTTGTTTATGTATGTAGCTAGTGAGCTAAGCTGTAGCATTAGCAATGTCTTTCAAAAGGAAACAACTTCTGGAGATTTAAAAACATTCTGACAATGAGTCTGAAAGTCAGGAATAAGATTCTGACAGTGACAGTGAGGAGCTGCCCCCCGGCCACTGAGAACACTGAATCTGAGGACCCCTTGTCCACTGACAAAGTCCCAGTTCCCTTTGAAGATGCTGGTGGTGATGGTGGCAGACTGACAGTGGATGAAGTACAGGAGTTCTGTGGTAGCTGGAAGGCTGCCAGACATTTCACCCCTCCTGGCCCTGCTGTTTGCTTTGATGAGTCCCAGTCTGGAGTGCAAAGCCCCTTGCCATTTCCATCTGAGGCAGAGTGCTTCTTGTTGTTTTGGACAGAGGAGCTGGTGGGAGACATAGCAGAGACCAATCACTATGCCTTGGAGCTACAGGAGAAGCGAGAGCAGCCAGGAGTGGGGAGGACAACCACAATTAGAGAAATGTATACCTTCTTGGTGACAGTCATTCTCATGGGGATAGTAAAGAAGAACTCCCTAAGAGAATACTGGAACACAAGTCCTATGTTTGCAACTCCCTTCTTTGCCACCCTCTTTTCCCAAGACTGCTTCCTAGTTCTGCTGCGATGGCTACATTTCATCAACAATGCTACTGCCATCCTAAATGACCCGTCATACAAAATAAGAAATGTCAACAGCTGGCAGTAAAGTGGCATGACAAAACAAAGACATCCATGTCCTCTCCACTGTCCATATAGCAACCATGTCGGCCACAGGGAAGGTGGTCCACCTGACGGGAGAGAGAAATATCAAACCAGACTGCGTGCTTGACTATAACCTCAAAATGTGGGCAATGGATAAGGCTGACATGATAAAGAGCTTTGTGGAATGCATTCAGAAAACAATGAAGTGGTATAAGATGATATTTTTCAATTTTCCCAGGGTAGCTTCAAAATACAACAAGCCAATACGTCTCTGACACAATTAGCATTGTTTTACAGAGCTAATAGAAGAACGTAGCTAGCAACATAATCACGATTGAATATAACACCATAAAGGTAACGTTACCTCGCGTGTCAGCGGTTATAAGGAAAATACACAAATATATTATGCTCCATACACACAGTGAGCTACAGTGGAACACGCCAAACATAAACTATTAGAACGTAATGAGGCACTTACTTTGATAGAAACACAGTCTTGATTTGAACATGGGTGTCTGTAGTGACGCCTCTAGCACTGAGACGATGTGCCTTAGACAGCTGTGCCACTTGGGAGTCATAAGGCCAGAGTAGCTTCAAAATACAACACATGCTAATACTTCTCTGACGCAATTAGCATTGTTTTCCAGAGCTAATAGAATGTGAATTTTGTCCGGGTCAGAAATGTCTAAAATATTAATTTGTCCGCAAAAGTAAAAATGACTACTTTTATGTGAATGAATGAGGCGGAACACACCTCAATTCAAACTGTTCTTAGAAAATAAACTTGCTTTAAAATAATTTGAAATTGACAAGTTGAAAACAGCCTATAAATAAAAACAGCTTTGGTTTGAGGGCAGCGCGGATTAAATGTACTGTTGTGTAACGATCACATTCTGGAATGGAGAGAACGTTCTAACATCACATGCATAAAAAACTCACGCTGGGGCGACCGTTAGAGATATTTGGAACTCACACATGAAAGGGTTAATGTTAATTTCTCTACCATAAGCCGCCTCCAATGTTGTTTTAAAGAATTTGGCAGTATATATCGTGTTAACTGCTAATACTAATCACTAGTTAGCTGGCTCACGTTAGCTAGCTTGCTAAATTTACTAATAGTCAGAACAAACGCAGCCAACTAATACAGTCTGGTACCAGTGCTGGTGTATGCCTAGATAAGCATATATTTTTTTACGTGGATTGAACGGTATAACACAATCAGAATGAAGAAAGACCCATTTGAAATCCCTTATTTGTGTTGCCTTCCTAGAGTCATGAACTACTATAATTTAGATATTTTATTAATTCAAAAACATAAAATACCATCAATTACCATCATACCATTAAACATTTAAAAAATATTGTGATCTGATGTTTTGGCCATATCGCCCAGCCCTATACTTTGCAACCATACTGTAGTATTGAGGTCAGAATTGCATTGGGTTTGATAGCTTAAAATGCTCTCCGTTTGGGGAAAAAGCCAATTTGACATTTGTTCAGGGTATTTTGTCTATTAACATTGCTACCCATCCCGGATCCGGGAGCATCCTCATCAAAAAAGCTGACTAGCATAGCATAGCATCGATTCACCAGAATCTCCGGAGATATTTTGGACAGTCACCTAATCTAATCAAAGAACTCATCATAAACTTTACTAAAAAATACATGTTGGACAGCAAATTAAAGATACACTAGTTCTTAAAACTTCTACTGCCTCAGAAACCCGGAAACACGGCGAATATCTCCGGCTCTGATTTTATTTGATACATGTGATAATAACATCATAAAGTAGGTTTTTTCAACCGAGTTTTATCAGTTTATTCAACGTTTATTGGGACTTTTGGAATTTTCCGTTCTTTGCGCCAAGAGTTGATGGGCATGTTCGCGCCACTAGGCTAGCCAAGGTTGCTAATTCGACAGAAGAAATGTACATTCTAAAACCAAACAACGATTTATTCTGGACCAAGGACTCCTTGTACAACATTCTGATGGAAGCTCAACAAAAATAAGAAAACATTTATGATGTTATTTCGTATTTCTGTGTAAAATGTTGAGTCCTATTCTCTGCCGTTTGGTGAGCGCTGTCTCGCAATAACGCTGTATGTTATGGTAAAGTTATTTTTTTTTATCTAACACAGCGGTTGCATTAAGAACCAGTGTATCTTTCATTTGCCATACAACAAGAATTTTTATGTAAAGTTTATGATGAGTTCTTTGGTCAGATTAGGTGAGTGTCCAAAATATCTCTGGAGATTCTGGTGAATCGATGCTACTTATTCACAATGTATAATCAGGATTTGTAGCTCTAAATATGCACATTTTCGAACAAAACATAATTGTATTGTATAACATGATGTTATAAGACTGTCATCTGATGAATTTGTTCAAGGTTAGTGATTAATTTTATATCTTTTGCTGGTTTTTGCGAAAGCTACCTTTTGCGGTGAATAAATGCGTTTGTGTGTTTGGCTATTGTGGTAAGCTAATATAATTCTATATTGTGTTTTCGCTGTAAAACACTTAAAAAATCGGAAATATTGGCTGGATTCACAAGATGTTTATCTCTCATTTGCTGTACACCATGTATTTTTCATAAATGTTTTATGATGAGTATTTAGGTATTTCACGTTGCTCTCTGTAATTATTCTGGCTGCTTTGGTGATATTTTTGATGGTAGCTGCAATGTAAAACTATGATTTATACCTCAAATATGCAGGTATAAATCGAACAAAACATAAATGTATTGTATAACATGTTATAAGACTGTCATCTGATGAAGTTGTTTCTTGGTTAGTGACTAATTGTATCTCTATTTTGTCGGTTTTGTCGGCTATTTTGTCGGTTTTGTGAAAGCTACCTATGCGGTAGAAACATGGTGAAAATATGCGGTTGTGTGTTTGGCTATTGTGGTTAGCTAATAGAAATACATATTGTGTTTTCGCTGTAAAACACTGTTTATCTTTCATTTGCTGTATTGGACTTGTGATTTCATGAAAATTATATTATATGATATCCCTGTCCCGTTAGGCTAGGCTATGCTAGTCAGCTTTTTTGATGAGGAGGATCCCGGATCCGGGAGAGAGAAGTGGTAGAGGTTATTAAGCACCAGCTGTCAGAGCAGCTCACAGATTACTGCACCTGTACATAGCCCATCTATAATTTAGTCCAAACAACTACCTCTTCCCCTACTGTATTTATTTATTTATTTTGCTCCTTTGCACCCCATTATTTCTATTTCTACTTTTCACATTCTTCCACTGCCAATCTACCATTCCAGTGTTTTACTTGCTATATTGTATTTACCTCGCCACCATGGCCTTTTTTTTGCCTTTACCTCCCTTATCTCACCTCATTTGCTCACATTGTATATAGACTTATTTTTTCTACTGTATTATTGACTGTATGTTTTGTTTATTCCATGTGTAACTCTGTGTTGTTGTATGTGTCGAATTGCTATGCTTTATCTTGGCCAGGTCGCAGTTGCAAATGAGAACTTGTTCTCAACTAGCCTACCTGGTTAAATAAAGGTGAAATAAATAAATAAAAAGGGATGCTCAGTCTGTCTTTCATTTTTACGTTTTCATTTGATCTTTTATTTCATTCGTTGTGATGGGGAAGTCGGGAGGATTCTGCTTAAGCTTAGTTGTAATTTCTATATCCTCTAGTTTCTGTTTATCTCAGAGGGGTTTAGATCCTTTATTTCAAATTCATTGTAAATGTTTTCAGTACTTTCTCCAGATTGTTCCTTGTTGAATAGCTAATTATGTTTTATTGTTATTAATGTTTTTGTATAATTCCCAGAATGAGTTTTGATCATTAGTTTTATTTTCAAATGCTTTTCATTTTTTCTGAGTTTCTGCGGTTCTGGATTTTTTTTCTCCTTAGCTAATGATAGAGATTTCAGAGCATGTTAAGGATCCGCTACCGCTTGTCCATCCGAGACCGAGTCCTTTCACTCACTCAGTGATTCTGCTGCCACTTGCACGAAAGAACGTATTTGTCTACTGTAACCGTAATCTATTGCAAACATAAGCACGCGCGGCACAACAGGCAGTCTAGCAATTTCATGTTGTTTTCAGGATTTCATGCAGAATTTAGGCAAGCTATACGTACGTAGCATATCAAACAAGCAAGACACAGACAGGGTGTCAAAATCGATTTAATGTGCAAACATTGGCTATTGGGAGGTAAAGATATTTTTTGGAGCAACTCTGGCTATATGACAGTATAGAGGTTACATCCCACAAAACAATATATTTTTGCCCTAATGCAATGTGAAGGCTGCTTCCTGCTTGTGTTACGGCAAAATCCGTTACAACAGACAGAGAAGGTTGTTGCCTTCATAATATACACTGAACAAAAATGTAAACGCATCATGTAAAGTGTTGGTCCAGTGTTTCATTGGCTGATTTTTTGTTGTTGCACACAACACAATGCCCCACAGATGTCTCAAGTTTTAAAAAGAGTGAGCAGAGTTCCTTTGAAACTTCCAGAAGGACAATCTCTGCAGTACTCCACCAATCAGGCCTTTATGGTAGAGTGGCCAGATGGAAGCAACTCCTGTAAAAGGCAAATGACAGCCCGTTCGGGGTGTGCTAAAAGTCACCTAAGACTCTTTGGCCTGAATGCCAAGCGTCACGTTTGGTACCCCCTCCCCGGCGCGTTCGGCTCCAGCCGCAGGATGCCAACCAAAGGGATGATCCGGGGTTCAGGAGCGGACCGGTCACCCCTGCTGATGCGCAGGAACCTGTCGCTGGCTGGGATTGCGGTAAAACTGACCGCCAGGCTGAGGCAGGGGAGCCTGTAGCGGCGCCCGGATCCGACGTCATTCACACCGAAAACAAAAAACACTCCCTGATGCTTCCCTTAGATGAGGCGTTATTCTGTAACATGTGAGCTGAGAGTCGGGAAGCAAGTTCAGGGAGTGAGTGTTTTAATAAATAAACGTAACTGTAATGAACACGACGGGAGACAGAGAGCTGGTTTCAAGCGCAGAGCGCAGCAGGTGTTTATTGTAAAGGACCACAGGAGGAGGCAGGGAGCTGGGTCCAGGGGCAGGCAGAAGGTTATACACAGGGACTCCAAAAAGGCAACAGTACAGGCAGGGAAAAGGCTAGTAACGTTGTCCGGGAGATCAGGCAATAGGTTGATAACAGGAAATCTGATAGGCGAAAGTACAGGCAGGCAAAAGGCGCTGTTAGTGAGGCAGGCAAAAACTATCATACACGGGAGGATTAAATCACAGGAAAAACAGAGCTCCGAATAGAAGTGTGTCACAAAACAAACAACACCTCACAATGATGGGGTGCAAAGAACTAAACAAAATAGTGTGTGATAATGACATACAGGTGTGTGAACAGGTGATCAGAATTCAGGTGATTGGGATCTGGAAAGTGAGCTGCATTCAGGGGATCTACAGTGGGGAGAACAAGTATTTGATACACTGCCGATTTTGCAGGTTTTCCTACTTACAAAGCATGTAGAGGTCTGTAATTTTTATCATAGGTACACTTCAACTGTGCGAGACGGAATCTAAAACAAAAATCCAGAAAATGATATAGTGAAGCACCCGAGTGAGCTGGGGGCGCAATTACGCAGGTATTTTCCCGGAACGGACGACACAGACAACTGGATTCGTTATCCCTTTCATGCCCTGCCTCCAGTCCGCTTACCGATATCTGAACAAGAGAGCCTCATCGAAATTGCAACAAGCAGTTCTGTGAAAATGTTATTTAATCAGAAGCCACTGCCAGATTTCTGGCTGGGCTGCACTCAGAGTTTCTTGCTTTGGCAAATCACGCTGTTAAGACACTGATGCCCTTTGCAACCACGTACCTATGTGAGAGTGGATTCTCGGCCCTAACTAGCATGAAAACTAAATACAGGCACAGACTGTGTGTGGAAAATGATTTAAGACTGAGACTCTCTCCAATACAACCCAACACTGCAGAGTTATGTGCATCCTTTCAATCAAACCCTTCTCATTAACCCGTTGTGAGTTATTCACCATTTTCGATGAAACAAATAATGTTTTACATGTAAGATACCTAAATAAAGAGCAAAATTATTGATTATTATTATATTATTATTTGTGCCCTGGTCCTATAAGAGCTCTTTGTCATTTCCCATGAACCGGGTTGTGACAAAAACTCCCACTCAAAAAAAAAAAACATTTGAGAGTGCGCTGACCCTGGTGCTAGAGGGGGTACGCAGCTGAAGGTTGAATATTTGAAGGGGTACGGGACTATAAAAAGTTTAGGAACCACTTCTGTAGACTGGACTACATAGACTACTGAGACTATAGACACTGAGAGACTATAGAGACGCGAGACAATAGATACTGGAGAGAGTATAGATACTGTAGAGACTCGGGTGACTATGGAGACTATACGGAATCCGCAGAAGATACATATGTATGCATAGGAGGTCATGTCGAGTAATAAGGGAGATTACTGTGTGTGTTTGGGAATAGTACTAAGTGAATGTGGATGAGAGTACTGTGTGCTTGACTAACTAACTGAACAGGGGTTTAGTCCCTGGGTGAGAGTTGTGTGAGTGTGGTAAGGATGTGCTAATCTGATTGGAATTTGGATGATAAACTGTTTGATTGGAATTTGGCTGTTAAACTCATTGGAATTTGGATGACAAAAT
This sequence comes from Salvelinus alpinus, assembly GCF_045679555.1. Taxonomy (NCBI): domain Eukaryota; kingdom Metazoa; phylum Chordata; class Actinopteri; order Salmoniformes; family Salmonidae; genus Salvelinus; species Salvelinus alpinus. Next base: position 5,104,124 of record NC_092097.1, read on the forward strand.
TATTTATTGAAATGTGGATGTTAAAGACATTGAAATGTGGATAATAAGATTGAAATTGAGCTATTAAGTAATGAGTGAATGAAAGCTGTCAGGGGACTAGCTGACGACGTGTGAAAGAGGTGAATGAATGCCCCAACCAGTTCTGTGAGCTGTGTTTTTCAATCTGTGACGTTATCTAGGCGTCTGTCCAACACCGTCGTTGGATCTACAGGTGGAGTTTGATGTATAACGTTATTATGTAGGGTGATATGAAAGTTACTATAGATAAAGTAACATATTTGTATAATGGGTTATTATGATGACCTGAAGAAGTAAGAATAGAATAATAATAATAATATACAACTAGCACACCCACACATAGACGTACATAAGTGGAGTAAAAAGTATTCTGTTCAGAGTGGTCCCTTGATGGATCATTTGTATGATAAGGTTAAATAATTGTACGGGACTTGACTTACCCCTGACAAATAGAACTATAAACGCTTAGAAGATTTCCTCCACCCTGTTAATGCATTTTGAAATAAGTCTGTACGGCCCAGTAGATCACTGGGGCTAAACTGCCTGCCACCCAGGACCTCTACACTAGGCGGTGTCAGAGGAAGGCCCTAAAAATTGTCAAAGACCCCAGCCACCCCAGTCATAGACTGTTCGCTCTACTACCGTATGGCAAGCGGTACCGCAGTGCCAAGTCTAGGACAAAAAGGCTTCTCAACAGTTTTTACCCCCAAGCCATAAGACTCCTGAACAGGTAATCAAATGGCTACCTGGACTATTTGCATTGGGTGCCCCCCCAACCCCTCTTTTACGTTGCTGCTACTCTCTGTTTATCATTTATGCATAGCCACTTTAACTATACATTCATGTACATACTACCTCAATTGGCCCGACCAACCAGTGCTCCCACACATTGGTTAACCGGGCTGTCTGCATTGTGTCCCGCCACCCACCAACCCCTCTTTTACGCTACTGCTACTCTCTGTTCATAATATATGCATAGTCACTTTAACCATATCTACATGTACATACTACCTCAATCAGCCTGACTAACCGGTGTCTATGTAGCCTCGCTACTTTTATAGCCTCACTACTGTATATAGCCTCATTACTGTTATTTTTCACTGTCTTTTTACTGTTGTTTTTATTTCTTTACTTACCTATTGTTCACCTAATACCTTTTTTGCACTATTGGTTAGAGCCTGTAAGTAAGCATTTCACTGTAAGGTGAAATACCTGTTGTATTCGGCACACATGACAAAAAAAACTTTGATTTGATTTGAAGTCCATACCCTGTTAAATAGAACCAATGAATGTTGAACATGATTTTCTGTTAACTAAAGTTTCCGTTGACATCCCACATGATGAAGTTCTAAACCAATTTGTGAGTAGGCAAAATGGAGACTGCATCTCTTTCCCTGTTGTCTCTATCAGAGCTCAGGATAAGACCCAGATGCAGACAGCTAGAGTCACAGATATTTATTGACCCAAACAGGTGACAGGCAAAAAACAGGTCAAAGGCAGGCAGAGGTCCGTAATCAGAGTCAGGCAGGTACAGAACGGCAGGAAAGCTCGGGGTCAGGGCAGGCAGAATGTTCAGAACCGGGGTAACTAGGGAACAGAGCTTGAGAAAGCAGGTAGACGGGAAAACACGCTGGTAAGACCAGACAAGACGAACTGGCAACAGACAAACAGAGAACAGAGGTATAAATACACTGGGGATAATGAGGAAGATGGGCGACACCTGAAGGGGGGTGGAGACAAGCACAAAGACAGGTGAAACCGATCAGGGTGTGACGGTCTCAGGTGCCAGACTTCTTATGGACGGAGAGCAACATCTACTGGGGACTAAGACAGTGCAACCCAGTTAATATATATTGATCCCTCCCAAGCACTACATATGAATCTTAAAATAATAAACATTTAATAAATATTGAAGCAGAAAGTGAATATCCAACAGAGATTGGTAATACAAATATAGTCACTTTTTGAAGGTATACTAAAATGAGAACAATGCCTTCCAATATGGAGAAAGTTATCATGTTTGTTTTGTTTTAAACCTTGTAATAGGGGGAAAAGCAAAATGTTGTTTGAGAGTGATATGTGTGTTTAAGCAGTAGTGATGAGGTATTCCTATTGGGAAGAAGGGTTTTAGTTGAAGGAAACAGATTATGGAGACTAGTGAAAGTAACAAAGATTGGTAACTGGCTTTCAGATAGCATCCAATAATGCAATATTTTAGTAAATTGAAGGAGTAAAACAGATGGATTGAGCATTGGGACTGATATTAAATTAGAGGCTGCTCACTCTACAAGACTTGGTCCACTGCTCTTGTGTTTAAATCATCTGCTGTTTGGATTAGAGATAACCTTCCCGTGGAACAATAGATAGCCACCAGTACATATTGAACTCAAACAGGCTGTGAGAGACACAGTGGGGAAATTCGGGACATTATGTACAGAATTTTATGTCAATGCAACAGGTCAAAAAAATTACGATTACAATAATTATGGTTTATTTTAGAAGGGGCCCAATTCAGCTTTACGGAACACCGTATCATCTGATTTGCCTGAAGTATACAGTTGAAGTCAGAAGTTTACATAGACTTATGTTGGAGTCACTAAAACTCGTTTTTCAACCACTCTTCAACCACTCTATCAACTGATGCTGGATCGCCATGGTAATGTAGAATGTTCATTCAAATGATGCTAACTGATATGGCTCATGCAATGGAATGTACAGTTGAAGTCGGAAGTTTACATACACTTAGGTTGGAGTCATTAAAACTTGTTTTTTATCCACAAATTTCTTGTTAAGGAAATCTGTGACCAGATGCATGTCTTTATTCCCATGTGGAATCCATAGATTAGGGCCTAATGAATTTATTTCAATTGGCTGATTTCCTTATATGAACTGCAACTCAGTAAAATCTTTGAAATTGTTGCATGTTACATTTATATTTTTGTTCAGTGTATATGCAGTAATTAACCCTTTGACAAGTACGATCACGTATCTGTGATCATTGTTGAGTGGTCACTGACGCATGCAGATGTGAATAGTAGCAACAGAACGTATGACGCAACAAATGCCTCTAAACAGCCTTGTTGTCTGAACAGCGTCTAAATATTTGTTTGTACTGATGGAAAATAAAGGTCCTCAATTTGACCTTTTATTATAAAAGATAAATGCGAACTTCATCATCCAAGCATCACACGGGAAAACATCCACAGCCAAACTCATTCCATAAACCAGTCTAAATAACAGGTTGCGCTGACAAAAAAACGAAACATAAGTTAGCAACCTAACAGCTAGACTAGTTTACAATGTACCACATCTCTGGTGAGACCAAGAGAGAAATGTAATGTTGTTTAGAAACGAAATGCATGTCAGCTAATCTAACAGCAGCTAAATTCTTTATGATGGCAGCCATGTTTGTTTATGTTTGACTGGCATTCTCCTTAATCCCAGAATGCCATCCACTATAAGACACAAATAAACAAAGTCAAAGATGGCTGCGCTCATTGCCTGAAAAATGTTAACTTAGTTTAGCCACTTTTCAGCATTTACAAATCGTCAATGTACTTGTTAGTGTATACAAGAATGCACATGACTTGACAAGTCGTTCCCCGTTTTTGACGAATCACAAAGCAAATAAAATGTTATCACATCACGTCATGATTTTACCTAGTGTTTTTCCGAGTTCACAGTTGTCTTGAAAGCACCATAAGTCAGTCGAATTAACTACACCTTGTTATAACATCTTTGGTCTGACAGACGCTTACGTGACAACCAGAATGCATTGTATGATGACAAACAAACATGGTGCCACACATAACCGGCAAATAGCTTAGCATTAGCTCATCATAGTCTGTACAACATTCCAAAAAGTATTTTACACACATCATACGAGTCCATTACAATCTATGCAAGAATCGGAATGCATGATTTGTCACCAGAACTTGAAAACATGAATAAAACAGTAAATACATTATGATCCATACATACATACATACACACACTACAGCACACTACACACTACAGCACTACAGTGTGCTACAGCAGAAACGACAACACGATAACATAAATTGTCCGCAACAGTGAAATGGGATACTTCTTATGTGAATTAACGAGGAGGCAGAACACACCTCAATTCAAACTGTTGATAGGAAATACAATTTGTTAGAAAATAATTTGAAATTGACAAACTGAAACATAGCCTATAGATAATTAGCAGGCAACGTGCCTTGGTTTGAGGGCAGCGTGGGTAACTGTCTTGTTGCGTAGCAATCACATTTTAGAACAGTGAGAGCATTATGCCATCACGCTCATGAAAAAACTCATTCAGGGGCAACGGTTAGAGATATTTGTAACTCACGCGTAAAAACCTTAATGTCTGGACTGTAACCTGTCATTTGTGTCTTCTATAAAAACACATGTTCAAACCTTTTCCAGAATGTGCATATCGTCTATAATCATGTCTGGATGGCTGCAGCAGCAGTCTTATTTAGCAGTAGGTAATGAATGCACTCAAGCCTTACTAAGTGGAGCTGTCTGGCTGCGTTTACACAACCCCACGCTAATGCACAATAATTATCTCATAATAAAACATAAGTGGTGTGTTCGTTGGTGGCGTAATAGCGGTCTGTCCCTGCCAGTCTAGTGTGTGTCCGACTGCGAGTGAGTGTAGGCTCTGCTTTCTCTGTTTGTGTTTAATTCTATTTTGTATACATGGCAGCTAAAAGCTGAAGTACAAACAAAAAAATAACAATGATGAATCAATAAATTGTGAGAGAAACTTGAAGGGATGATGGATGATGATGATCTGGGAGAAGCAGATAGGATGGCATTGTTTACCATCGAGTGATGCGTGCGAATTCCAACATCAAAAAGCTCTTTAGCAGGATAGCTAACCCTGATTTCAGGACTTTGACAAACTTACAATCAGTGCTGAAGACCAACGATTATATGAATGGACAAAGCCATTGATCACGTGACATCATTCATTCCCATGTGAAGACTCAATAGCGCATTTGAAGCCAAAGAAGTCTGGTTAAGATGGCGTCTCATGGAGACATAGGCCACGTTAGACGTTAGACTCTTAGACGTCCCTGATGCCTGACAGATGTTGCAACACCTGGATAGGTATTTTAAGTATCAAACCACATATGTTATAGTTGATTACACAGTCGATGATGTGGCACACAACCATTGGTTAGTCCACCGGCTCCTGGGAAGTTGTATTAATGCTCTGAGAATGGAAATGATTGGTTATTTGGAGGTTTTTGAATAACTTCCTTAAATTTTTCACTGAATGTTTCAATAAGACTTTTAATATCACTGCTCGCTTATTTTGGGTTAACTTTTTTGAACTCAAAGCACGGAAACATGGAAATACATTTCCTTAGGCATTACTCATGCAAACATATATATTTTTCGTGACACGACATAACGGCACCACCAGGATGGAGCTAGTGTTGTCATGTCTACTCCGGCTCCCCTTCTCCAGTGCTTGACATCGCCGGTTTACTAATCACTAGCTCTGACAACCATCATTACGCTCACCTGGCACCATCGTTACGCACACCTGCGCCCCATCATGAGACACACCTGGACTCCATCACTTCACTGATTACCTCCCCTATATCTGTCATTCCCTTAGTTTCAATCTCCAGGCAGTATTGGTTATGTGTTCCTTGTTCCGAGGCTACTCTTGTTTTGTATCGGTCCATGTTCATTGTATTATTAAACTCACCAGCTGCACCTGCATCTCGACTCCCAGCGTGTCCGTTACAGAATACTCAACAAATGGAAGCAGCAGGAAATTTGGACATCTCCAACTACGGCAGGATGACCAGACCGCTGCCGAGTACGCACTCACCTTCCGGACAGTAGCAGTATCCAGCGGATGGAATGAGCCGGCGCTCCATACACTATTCAGAAGAGGACTGCGCAAGGAGGTCCAGACGGAACTGGTATGTCGAGACGACAACCTCTCGTTGGACACACTCATCGTGATGGCCATCCGGCTGGATAACCTACTTCGGGAGCATTGGTACCCTCATCGCTTATCTCCCTCCCTCAGTGAACACTCTGTATCAGAGCCTGAACCTATGACAGTAGGGGTCACATGCCTCCCCGTGGCGGACCGACACAGATGGAAACAGCTGGGGCTCTGTCCCTATTGTGGTCAAGGTGGGCACCAGCTTCAGAAGTGTCCGGTACGTCCCAACTTGGGAACCACGAGAGCAGAGGGACGGTCACGTGATCTTCCACCTCCTTCATCACTTGCTTCCAAACCCTTTTAAGTGTTGATCACACTAGCTGACTGTCCCTCATGTACTGTTTCTACAGTGCTAGTGGATTCAGTTGCCGCGGGGAACTTTATTGACCAGACCCTTGCCTCCTTTCTTAACATCACCTCATAACCGCTCTCCTCTCCGTTTCCGGTCCAAGCCCTTGATAATCGACCACTAGAATCCAGGATCATCACACACGTCACCACACCACTCACCCTCACTGTGGAGTCCATTCATCAGGAGAACATTCCCTTCTTCATCATTAATGCAGCAGGTCACAAGACCATCCTCAGCCTCCCATGGCTCCAATACCATAACCCCAGCATCTCATGGTCAAGGATGAAAATCACGGACTGGGCACCCGAATGCCGGAAGACCTGCTTTCCCGTCCCCTGTGGTTCCACGTCACTTGAGAGGCCTGTGGTTACCCTCTTCAGCCCAACATCCCGGAGGTATACCAGGACGTGCTGCGTTTTTTTCCAAAACCCACACCACCTGTCTCCCTCCTAATTGTCCCTGGGACTGTGCCGTCATCCTGCTTGCATGCTCTGCGCCCTCGTACAGACTCATCTACCCTCTGTCGGTGACTGAAACCAAGGCTATGGAGGAGTACATCATGAGGCACTCCAACAAGGTTTCATCCACACGTCCACCTCTCCTGCGTCTACAGGCTTCTTCTTCGTGGTAAAGAAGGATGGAGGATTACGCCTGTGTATTGATTACAGAGAACTGAATGAGATCATCACCAAGGACCGTTACCCTCTCCTGTTGGTGCTGGCAGCCATCGAACAGCTCCGCGGGGCCCGGTTCTTTATCTAATTGGACCTGCGGAGTGCATACAATCTCATTCGCATCCAGGAGGGGGATGAATGGAAGACAGCTTTCAGCACAATGTCTGTTCATTACGAGTACTTGGTGATGCCTTTTGACTTAGACAATGCTCCGTCAGTGTTCCAGGCATTGATCAGCGAGGTGTTCCGGGACATGCTCGGATGCCAGTTGTTCATGTATATTGATGACATCCTGGTCTACCTTGGAGGATAACATAGCTCACGTCCGAGTAGTCCTTGAATGCCTCCTGGCCAACCAACTATATATCAAGGCAGAGAAGTGCCAATTTCATCAGGAAGTGGTCTCGTTTCTAGGCTACCAGATCAGCCCGCAAGGAGTGATGATGGATGTTAGCAAGGTCGATGCAGTCAGGTCATGGCCAGTCCCAACCACCATAAAGGGGTTACACCGGTTTTGGGGGTTTTTCAACTTCCACCACCGTTTCATCGGGAACTTTAGCTCCATCGCCTCTCCTCTCTCTTCAAGGGTGGTCCCCGTCGGTTGGTGTGGAGTCCAGCACCTGATGAGGCCTTCCACCTACTGAAGGGACGTTTCACCTCCGCCCCATTGCTCAAACACCCAGATCCTACGCTACCCTTTTTGGTGGAGGTGGACGCTTCAGAGTTGGGCGTGGGGGCTGTCCTGTCTCAACGACAAGGTAATCCATAAATTGTATCCTTGTGCATATTACTCTAAGAAACTGTCTACTGCAGAGAGGAATTGTGATGTTGGCGATCAAGAGCTCCTGGCGGTGAAGTTAGTATTAGAGTGGAGACACTGGCTGGAGGGTGCCAAGGACCCATTCATCATCCTCACCAACCATCGGAAACCTGGAGTACATACGGACAGCTTGGAGGCTGAACTCCCACCAAGCAAGGTGGGCCCTTTTCTTTAACTTCTTTGGGCTAGGGGCAGTATTTTGATGTCCGGATGAAAAGCGTGCCCAAAGTAAACTGCCTGTTACTCAGGCCCAGAAGCTAGGATATGCATATAATTGGTAGATTTGGCTAGAAAACACTCTAAAGTTTCTAAAACTGTTAAAATAATGTCTGTGTATAACAGAACTGAAATGACAGGTGAAACCCCCCCCCCAAAATAAATTCAGCCTACCACTGATTTCAATGGCTGGCACTTTTATTATCAGGCAGTTCCAAGGGCTTATTGCAGTTCCTAGGGCTTCCACTAGATGTCAACAGTCTTTAAAAATAGTTTCAGGCAGTTTTTTTTTTTTAAATGATGGAGAAGTTGTAGTTTTTCTAAGTGGCTCCCATTTTGGCTGTAGTGTGTCCATGCGCATGGACAAGAGAGCGCGTTCTTTTTGTTTATCTCCGGTAAAGACAAAAACGATTCTCCGTCTTAAATTTGATTGTTTATTTGCGTATTAGGGTACCTAAGGTTTGATTATAAACGTTGATTGACTTGTTTGGATAAGTTTATTGGTAATGTTAGGATTCATTTTGGGATTCATTTTGTATGCATTTCAAAAGAGGGAAACCGGTGGATTATTGACTGAAGCGCGCCAGCTAAACTGAGGTTTTACGGATATAAAGAAGGACGTTATCGAACAAAAGGACCATTTGTAATGTAACTGAGACCTTTTGGAGTGCCAACAGAAGAAGATCTTCAAAGGTAAGGCATATATTATATCGCTATTTCTGACTTTCGTGTCGCAACTGCCTGGTTGAAAATTATTTGTCATGCATTTGTAAGCGGGGCGCTGTCCTCAGATAATCGCATGGTTTGCTTTTGCGGTAAAATCTTTTTGAAATCTAACACGGCGGCTGGATTAACAAGAAGTTAAGCTTTATTTTGATGCATTGCACTTGTGATTTTATGAAAGTTAAATATTTATAATACTGTAGTTTGAATTTGGCGCTCTGCAATTTCACCGTAACAGGTTAATAGATTTGACTTCACGCTGACCTATCGCCCAGGTTCAAACAACACCAAAGCCGATGCCCTGTCCTAAAGGCACCCATAATTACTCCCTCTCGAATTGTAGCCCCAATGGTCTGGGACGTAGATGTGGACATTCGCCAGGCTCTGGAGAGGGAACCTGCACCCACTACCTGTCCTCCTGAGCACATCTACGTTCCCATGGGGATAAGGGATCGGCTGCTGACCTGGGCGCACACAGCTGTCCTTGCTGGACATCCAGGTATTACTCGTACTACTCAATCTATCTCTGAGAAGTATTGGTGTCCCACCTTGGCGCAGGACATTATTTTCTACATCAACTCCTGTTCTGTATGTTGCCAAACTAAATCCCCCCCGGCACGCTCCAGCATGGAAACTCCTTCGTCTTCCCGTGCCTCAGCATCCCTAGTCTCATCTATCCATTGATTTGTCACTGATCTCCCCTCTGATGGTTTCGCCACCATTTTGGGGGTTGTGGATAGATTCTCTAAATTATCTGTCATTTGATCCCTCTCTCGTCTCCCTACTGCTCTCCAGGTTAACTAGACAATATTCCAGCAGTTCTTCCGGCATTATGGCCTTCCGGAGGACATCGTCTCCGACCGTGGCCCCGAATTCACATCACGGGTATGGAGAGCCTTCATGGAGAAGCTCGCGGTCACAGCCAGCCTCACTTCCGGGTATAGGCCTCTGTCTAACGGGCATGTGGAGAGGATGATCCAGGAGCTGAAGAGGTTCCTGAGGAGCCACTGCCAGGACCGGCAGGGGGAGTGGGCCCGATTCCTTTCCTGGGCAGAGTACGCCTAAAATATGTTAAGTCACTCTTCCACCGGGCTGACTCCATTCCAGTGTGTTCTGGGTTATCAGCCGGCCCTGGCTCTGTGGACCCTGGGCCAGACCGAAGCTCCTGCAGTGGAAGAGTGGTTCAGGTGCGCAGAAGAAGTGTGGAGCGATACCCACATGAGACTCCAGCGCGCCGTCCACAGTCAGAAGGAGTAGGCGGATCGCCACCGCAGGGAGGCTCTGGTGTTCCATCCTGGTGATCGCATCTGGCTCTCCATCAAAAGCCTACCACTCCGCCTACCCTGCAAGAAGCTAAGCCCCTGGTTTGTTCGGCCATTCAAGGTTCTCCGGTGGGTCAACGAGGTGATGTATAGATTACAGCTCCCCGGTGACTACTGTATCTCACCTTCCTTTCACGTCTCCCTTCTCAGGCTGGTGGTTCCTGGTCCTCTGGCTGAGGCTGGCCCCCACGACACCCCTCCGCCACCAGTGGACGTTTAGGGAGGTCCCGCCTATGCCGTCAGATGCCTACTGGACTCCCAACATCGTGGGGGTTGGCTCCATTACCTGGTGGACTGGGAGGGGTATGGTCCAGAGGAACGATGTTGGGTTCCAGGGGAGGACATTCTGGATCCCAATATCATCCGTGATTTCCACCTTTGCCATCTGGAACGGCCCGCTCCTTGCCCTCGGGGCCATCCCCCTGGCCGACGTCATCCTGCGGCTGGAGCCGCGCATCAGCGGAGTGAACTGTCACGTCTCTTCCCACTCCCCCTCTCGGGCGCTCGATGTCGCCGGTTTCTGACAACCATCAGTACGCACACCTGGAATTATTGTTGCATGCACCTGCGCCCCACCATGAGACATACCTGTACTCACTTTACCTATATCATGAGACATACATGTACCTATATCATGAGACATACATATATCTCTCACTCCCTTAGTTTCATTGCCCAATCAGTATTGGTTATGTGTTTCATGTCCAGACGCTACTCTTGTTCTGTATCGTTCCATGTTCACTGTATTATTATACTCACCAGCTGCATCTGCTTCTCGACTCCCAGCGTCTCAGTTACAAGAGTGCCGTCTTCTTTTACGTATACAAAGCTGTTCATTTTTTGTCTATTCAAATAGACCCCATTTCAAAGGAAACAAACACTCATTATGATCAGGTGTGGCCAATTAGTGGGCGTGGCCAACACACCTGAACAGACCTAAAAAGAGAGAGGATAGGGAGAGTTGTATTGATGCTGAGAACGGAATGTATATGTTTTATATATTCTTAGAATGTTCTCTGGATGTTACTAAACGTTTCTTGTGGTTTTTAAACTTTTTTTTACGTTCTCCGAACAATTTGAGAACATTATCTTAAATAGAACCATGAGGAAACCTGTAGAAAATGTTGAAGTACTGAAATTCCCACAGAAGAACGATGTTTCTAACATTCTCAGAACATTACTGAACAAAAAGATAAATGCAACAATTGCAAACATTTGACTGAGTTACAGTTCATATGAGGATATCAGTCAATTTAAATATATTAATTAGGCCCTAATCTATGGATTTCACATTACTGGGAGTACAGATATGCATCTGTTGGTCACAGGTACCTTAAAAAAGAAGTTAGGGGAGTGGATCAGAAAACCAGTCAGTATCTGGTGTGACCGCCTCATGCAGTGCGACATCTCCTCTGCATAGAGTTGATCAGGCTGTAGATGTGGCCTGTGGAATGTTGTCCCACTCGTCAATGGCTGTGCAAAGTTGCTGGACATTGACGGAAACTGGAACACGCTGTCGTACAGGTCTATCTAGAGCTTCCCAAACAATGGCATATCTGAGTATGCAAGCCATGAAAGAACTGGGACATTTTCAGCTTCCAGGATTTTTATTTATTTTATTTTTTATTATAATTGTTTTGTATTTTTACCCTTTTTTCTCCCCAATTTCGTGATATGCAATTGGTAGTTAGTCTTGTCCTTTCGCTGCAACTCCCCTACGGACTCGCTAGAGGTTAAGATAGAGAGTCATGCGTCCTCCGAAACACGACCCTGCCAAGCCGCACTGCTTCTTGACACACTGCTTGCTTAACCAGGAAGCCAGCCGCACCAATGTGTCAGAGGAAACGCCATCCATTCTGGTGACCGAAGTCAGCTGGTAAGGCCAAACCCTCCCGTAACCCGGACGATGCTGGGCCAATTGTACGCCGCCTCATGGGTCTCCCGGTCACGGCCAGCTGTGACACAGCCTGGGATCGAACCCAGGGCTGTAGTGAAGCCTCAAGCACTAAGATGCAGTGCCTTAGACCGCTGCGCCACTCAGGAGTCAGCTTCCAGGAATTGTGAACAGATCCTTGTGACATGGGGTAGTGCATTATCCTGCTGAAACATGAGGTGATGGCGGTGGATGAATAGGCCTCAGAATCTCGTCACGGTATCACTGTGCATTCAAATTGCCATCGATAAAATGCAATTGTGTTCGTTGTCCGTAGCTTATGCCTGCTCAAACCATAACCCCACCACAACCATGGGGCACTCTGTTCACATTGATATCAGCAAACCACTCCCCCACACGACACTATACACATGGTCTGTGGTTGTGAGGCTGGTTGAACAACGGCTTATGGTAGAGCAATGAACATTCAATTCTCTGGAAACAGTTCTGGTGGGCATTCCTGCAGTCAGCATGCCAATTGCACGCTCCCTCAACTTGAGACATCTGTGGCATTGTGTTGTGGGACAAAACTGCACATTTTATTGTCCCCAGCACAAGGTGCACCTGTGTAATGGTCATGCTGTTTAGTCAGCTTCTTGATATACCACACCTGTCATGTGGAAAGATTATCTTGGCAAAGGAGAAATACTCACTAGCAGGAATGTAAACAAATTTGTGCACAAAATAAATATGTTTTTTGTGCATACAGTATAAAACTTTTCTAGTCTCTTTAATTTAATCTCATGAAATATGGGACCAACACTTTACGTGTTGCTTTATATATTTTTTGTTAAGTGTATTTGAGAACCTACCCAATGTCAAATCAGTTGGAGATTGTTCCTAGAATATTACCAAAATTGAAATTAAATGTGACTTTGTTTGAACTTTGAGGAAACGTTCTGTCAAGGTAATGAAATACCAAGAAAATAACCTTTTGTCAAGTTCCTTAAATAGGCTGAGAATGTTTCAAAGCCAAGCAACTATGCTGCACCATTAACCGAAAGTTGTGAGAAGGTTATATTCAAAATAATCATAGGACAACCAAGCTCTAAGAAAAATATCAGAAGGGAGCCGGTCAAGTCAGGGAATTTAGGCTTATGAGTGTTTTAACATGCATCTTTTCGTACAACGGCCGAAGATGTAACATGCATTTCCAAAAACACTACACAGAGAGAGTGAATGTTCAGGCGGGTTATTCTAATGCTTACCCAATAATAATTGCACACGTTAGGCTACACATAATGAAACATTTTGAGACAAATTACAGGTAGCTTACGAGTAGCAAAATATACAGTTGAAGTCGAAAGATAACATACACTTTAGCCAAATAAATTTAAACTCAATTTTTCACAATTCCTGACATTTAATCCTAGTAAATATTCCCTGTCTTAGGTCAGTTAGGATCACCACTTTATTTGAACCTGTTTGGGATAGGGGGCAGCATTTTCACGTTCGGAAGAAAAGCATGCCCAGAGTAAACTTCCTGCTACTCAGGCCCAGAAGCTAATAAATGCATATTATTAGTACTATTGGATAGAAAACACTCTGAAGTTTCTAAAACTGTCTGTTGTCGAGGTGGGACGCTACCATCCCACATATCCCAGAGAGGTTAATAACCATGGTTTTGGGAAACAGTTTGGAGATTTAACGATGCTCCTACGAAGGTTCTCACAATGAATTTAACCTTAAGATAATTGTTGGCAAACCGGTTTTCATTTCAAGCATATACGTTGCTTGTTTGTATCAATTGCAAAGACACTGGCAACTTTGTATTTGTAGTGTTGGATTCTAGCTTGAAATACACGTATTCATGTTACCATACCAGAACATATTGATTTCTTTACATGTATAATGAAGGGTGGATAAGAACTAGGGGTATGGAAAGTTACTGAGTGAGACATTGGGGTGAGGCAGGAAGTTTACATTCTGTCGAACATGTTATTGTTTAATCTCATGGATTCTATAGGGGGAGGCAAAGGGCAACAGTCTGGTTTCAGTCACTGATAAGGTAGAACAGCCGTGGATTAGGGAAGAGTGAGGAATTCGTCCCGAGGTCAGGTCAGATGACGTGAGACGGAACAGTCCTGTTACACACACATATACGTACATGCCCACAAAGGTTCTAGTAGGGGGCAGGGCCATGACTACACCAGTGAGAGGAACCAATTAAGTTCCTGACTAGGAACAGCGATGTGTTGGCTATCTAGATGTGCAAGGAGATGACTCCTCCTAGTAGGAGGGTAAAAATATATGTGCTTGTGTAGACATGTTTGATGCACTTAGTTGATCTATGAGTGGTCTGAGGCAGGCATTAGATTACGAGCGTTTTCAAGTTCAACGGTAATAACGATGGTTTGGGGAAACAGTTAGGAGATTTAACAATGCTCCTACAAAGGTTCTAACAATGAACTTAGCCTTAAGATGCTTTCGGGAAACCGGGCCCAGGTAGCCTCAGCAATGCACCTCGCTGTCCCCTCACGTCGTCCTTGGCTTCAGTCTTTAAAATGGTTAGCTGGCTAGCCAGTCGCCACTACTCTCCACTGTCACTGTATAGCACCCACTTGAGTGTTGCTATTTACGCTGCCACAAAAGTGCCGGTAGTATCTCACCACACAATGCTAGTGGTTAGAGTAGCCTAGCTCTCTTCACTAGCCGTCTCCTCTTTCAGTCCTCTCACTTTTGCTGCTTCATCAAATCAAATCAAGTTTATTTTATATAGCCCTTCGTACATCAGCTAATATCTCGAAGTGCTGTACAGAAACCCAGCCTAAAACCCCAAACAGCAAGCAATGCAGGTGTAGAAGCACGGTGGCTGGGAAAAACTCCCTAGAAAGGCCAAAACCTAGGAAGAAACCTAGAGAGGAACCAGGCTATGAGGGTGAGTCAGGCCAGTCCTCTTCTGGCTGTGCAGGGTGGATATTATAACAGAACATGGCCAAGATGTTCAAAATGTTCATAAATGACCAGCATGGTCAAATAATAATCAGGAATAAATGTCAGTTGGCTTTTCATAGCCGATCATTAAGAGTTGAAAACAGCAGGTCTGGGACAGGTAGCACGTCCGGTGGACAGGTCAGGGTTCCATAACCGCAGGCAGAACAGTTGAAACTGGAACAGCAGCAAGGCCAGGTGGACTGGGGACAGCAAGGAGTCATCATGCCCGGTAGTCCTGACGCATGGTCCTAGGGCTCAGGTCCTCCGAGAGAGAGAAAGAAAGAGAGAAGGAGAGAATTAGAGAGAGCATACTTAAATTCACACAGGACACTGGATAAGACAGGAGAAGTACTCCAGATATAACCAACTGACCCTAGCCCCCCGACACATAAACTACTGCAGCATAAATACTGGAGGCTGAGACAGGAGGGGTCAGGAGACACTGTGGACCCATCCGATGATACCCCGGACAGGGCCAAACAGGAAGGATATAACCCCACCCACTTTGCCAAAGCACAGCCCCCGCACCACTAGAGGGATATCTTCAACCACCAACTTACAATCCTGAGACAAGGCCGAGTATAGCCCACAAAGATCTCCACCACAGCACAAACCAAGGGGGGGCGCCAACCCATACAGGAAGATCACGTCAGTAACTCAACCCATTCAAGTGACGCACCCCTCCTAGGGACGGCATGAAAGAGCACCAGTAAGTCAGTGACTCAGCCCCTGTAATAGGGTTAGAGGCAGAGAATCCCAGTGGAGAGAGGGGAACCGGCCAGGCAGAGACAGCAAGGGCGGTTCGTTGCTCCAGAGCCTTTCCGTTCACCTTCACACTCCTGGGCCAGACTACACTCAATCATATGACCTACTGAAGAGATAAGTCTTCAGTAAAGACTTAAAGGTTGAGACCGAGTCTGCGTCTCTCACATGGGTAGGCAGACCATTCCATAAAAATTGAGATCTATAGGAGAAAGCCCTGCCTCCAGCTGTTTGCTTAGAAATTCTAGGGACAATTAGGAGGCCTGCGTCTTGTGACCGTAGCGTACGTGTAGGTATGTACGGCAGGACCAACTCGGAAAGATAGGTAGGAGCAAGCCCATGTAACACTTTATAGGTTAACAGTAAAACCTTGAAATCAGCCCTTGCCTTAACAGGAAGCCAGTGTAGGGAAGCTAGCACTGGAGTAATATGATCAAATTTCTTGGTTCTAGTCAGGATTCTAGCAGCCGTATTTAGCACTAACTGAAGTTTATTTAGTGCTTTATCCGGGTAGCCGGAAAGTAGAGCATTGCAGTAGTCTAACCTAGAAGTAACAAATGCATGGATTAATTTTTCTGCATCATTTTTGGACAGAAAATTTCAGATTTTTGCAATGTTACGTAGATGGAAAAAAGCTGTCCTTGAAACAGTCTTGATATGTTCGTCAAAAGAGAGATCAGGGTCCAGAGTAACGCCGAGGTCCTTCACAGTTTTATTTGAGACGACTTTACAACCATCAAGATTAATTGTCAGATTTAACAGAAGATCTCTTTGTTTCTTGGGACCTAGAACAAGCATCTCTGTTTTGTCCGAGTTTAAAAGTAGAAAGTTTTCAGCCATCCACTTCCTTATGTCTGAAACACAGGCTTCTAGCGAGGGCCATTTTTGGGCTTCACCATGTTTCATTGAAATGTACAGCTGTGTGTCATCCGCATAGCAGTGAAAGCATAAAACATTATGTTTTCGAATGACATCCCCAAAAGGTAAAATATATAGTGAAAACAATAGTGGTCCTAAAACGGAACCTTGAGGAACACCGAAATGTACAGTTGATTTGTCAGAGGACAAACCATTCACAGAGACAAACTGATATCTTTCCGACAGATAAGATCTAAACCAGGCCAGAACTTGTCCGTGTAGACCAATTTGGGTTTCCAGTCTCTCCAAAAGAATGTGGTGATCGATGGTATCAAAGGCAGCACTAAGGTCTAGTAGCACGAGGACAGATGCAGAGCCTTGGTCTGACGCCAATAAAAGGTCATTTACCACCTTCACAAGTGCAGTCTCAGTGCTATGATGGGGTCTACATTCATCCGATGTTGTGGCATTATTCGAATCCAAACAGTCACCCAGCTAGCTAGATAAAACGGGCAACATCTGTCATAAAACTCACTCAAGATTGTGTGTGTGTGTGTGTGTGTGTGTGTGTGTGTGTGTGTGTGTGTGTGTGTGTGTGTGTGTGTGTGTGTGTGTGTGTGTGTGTGTGTGTGTGTGTGTGTGTGTGTGTGTGTGTGTGTGTGTGTGTGTGTGTGTGTGTGTGTGTGTGTAAGTGGAGGCTCCTCAGAAGAGGAAGGGGAGGACCATCCTCCTCAGTGAATTTAATACAAATAGTGAAAGACTAAACATTTCCTTTTTAGATAAAACAATACTAAATATATTCACATCACCAATTAATTGATTAAAACACAATATTTTGCAATGAAGGTCTACAGTAGCCTCAACGACACTTTATAGGGTAGCACCATGGTGTAGCCAGAGAACCGCTAGTTCCCATCCTCCTCTGGGTACATTGACTTACACAGTAATTATGGCAACTTCCAGAGGACGTACTCCAACCTATCAGAGCTCTTGCAGAATGAACTGACATGTTGTCCACCCAATCAAAGGATCAATAAATGAATCTAGTACTGAAAGCATAAGCTACAGCTAGCTAGCACTACAGAGCATAACATGTGAGTTGTTGACTAAGAGAGAGAAAGACAGTAGTTGAACAGTTTTTAAGAAATTAAACTCTTCAAAAATGTCCAATGGTTATACAAAAGTATGTGGACACCCCTTCAAATGAGTGGATTCGGCTATTTCAGCCACACCCGTTGCTGACAGGTGTATGAAATCAAGCAAACAGCCAGGCAATCTCCACAGACATACATTGGCTTTCAAAGTGGCTCTGTCATAGGATGCCACCTTTCCAACAAGTCAGTTTGTAAAATTTCAGCCCTGTTACATCTGCCCCGGTCAACTGTAAACAATGTTATTGTGAATTGGAAACGTCTAGGAGCAACAGCGACTCAGCCGCGAATTGGTAGGCCACACAAGCTCACAGAACGGGACCGCTGAGTGCTGAAGCGCGCACCGCATAACAATCATCTGTCCTCAGTTGCAACACTCACCACCGAGTTCCAAACTGCCTCTGGAAGCAACTTCAGCATAAGAACTGTTCGTCGGGAGCTTCATGAAATGGGTTTCCATGGCTAGCAGCCACACACAAGCCTAAGATCATCATGTGCAATGCCAAGTGTCGGCTGGGGTGGTGTAAAGCTCGCCGCCATTGGACTCTGGAGCAGTGGAAATACATTCTCTTGAGTGATGAACCACGCTTTTCAATCTGGCAATCTGGGTTTGGCGGATGCCAGGAGAATGCTTCCTGCCCCAATGCATTGGAATAATGGTCTGGGGCTGTTTTTCATGGTTCGGGATACGCCCCTTAGTTCCAGTGAAGGGAAATCTTAATGCTACAGCATACAATGACATTCTACATGATTCTGTGCTTCTTTGTGGCAAAGGTTTGAGGAAGGCCCTTTCCTGTTTCAGCATGGCAATGCCCCTGTGGACAAAGTGAGGTCCATACAGAAATGGTTTGTCGAGACCGGTGTGGAAGAACTTGACTAGCCTGCACAAAGCCCTGACCTCAACCCCATCAAACACCTTTGGGATTAATTGGAATGCCGACTGAGAGCCAGGCTTAATCTCCCAACATCAGTGCCAAGCTCACTAATGCTCTTGTGGCTGAATGGAAGCAAGTACCCCCAGTGATGTGCCATCATCTAGTGGAAAGCCTTACCAGAAGAGTGGAGGCTGTTATAGCAGCAGGGGGGGTGGAAACTCCATATTTATGCCCATGATTTTGAAATGAGATGTTTGAGCAGGTGTCCACATACAGAACCATTCAAAAGTTTGGAAACACCTATTCATTCATTTTTTTAATTTAATTTTTTTTAAACTATTTTCTACATTGTAGAACGATAGTGAAGACATCACAACTATGAAATAACACATGTGGAATCATGTAGTAACCAAAAATGTGTTAAACAAATCTAAATATATTTTAGATTTTAGATTCGTCAAAGGTCACCCTTTGCCTTGATGACAGCTTTGCACACTCTTGGCATTCTCTCAATCAGCTTCACCTGGAATGCTTTTACAACCATCTTGAAGGAATTCCCACATATGCTGAGCACTTGTTGGTTGCTTTTCCTTCACTCTGCGGTCCAACTCATCCCAAACCATCTCAGTTAGGTTGAGGTCAGGTGATTGTGAAGGCCAGGTCATCTGATGCAGCCCTTCATCACTCTCCTTCTTTGTCAAATAGCCTGTACACAGCCTGGAGGTGTGTTGGGTCATTGTCCTGTTGAAAAACAAATGATAGTCCCACTCAGAGCAAACCAGATGGGATGGTGTATCGCTGTAGAATGCTGTGGTGGCCATGCTGGTTAAGTGTGCCTTGAATTCTAAATAAATCACTGACAGTGTCACCAGCAAAGCACACCCACACCATCACACCTCCTTCTCCATGCTTCACCGTGGGAACCACACATGCGGAGATCATCCGTTCACCTACTCTGTGCCTCACAAAGACACGGCGGTTAGAACCAAAAATCTCAAATTTGGACTCATCAGACCAAAGGACAGATTTCCACCAGTCTAATGGCCATTGCTCATGTTTTTTTGGCCCAAGCAAGTCTCTTATTATTATTGGTGTCCTTTAGTAGGGGTTTCTTTGCAGCAATTCGACCATGAAGGCCTGATTCATGCAATCTTCTCTTAACAGTTGATGTTGAGATGTCTGTTACTTGAACTCTGTGAAGCATTTATTTGGAATGCATTTTCTGAGGTTGGTAACTCTAATGAACATATCCTCTGCAGCAGAGTTAACTCTGGGTCTTCCTTTCCTGTGGCGGTCCTCATGAGAGCCAGTTTCATCATAGCACTCGATGGTTTTTGCGACTGCACTTGGAGAAACTTTCAAAGTTCTTGAAGTGTTCCGGATTGGCTGACCTTCATGTCTTAAAGTAATGATGGACATTCGTTTCTTTTTGCTTATTTGAGCTGTTCTTGCCATAATATGGACTTGGTCTTTTACCAAATAGGGCTAACTTGAGTATGTGTGTCCAAACTTTGACTGGTACTATACTTTTGCTCATGTAGTGTATGTTTGCGTGTGATCATGAGTGTAATCATTCTGCCGATTCTGTTGAAAACGTTTCTGCCAATAGAAACTCTCATTTGCAACTGTTTCCTCTCGACCTGTGCCACCTACGTTGTTAACTTTCATTCATAGCTGTAACGACTTTCCTCTTCTTCTGACGAGGAGTAAGACATATCGGACCAATATGCAGCGTGGTAAGTGTCCATTTTAATATGTAAAACTGAACACTACAAAAATAGAAAATAACAAAGTGAATGAACAATCGAAAATCGAAACAGTCCCGTATGGTACAGACACAGGAAACAACCACCCACAAAACACAATAGACAACAGGCTACCTAAATATGGCTCCCAATCAGAGACAACGACTGACACCTGCCTCTGATTGAGAACCATACTAGGCCAAACACATAGAAATAGAACAACAGAACAAAACATAGAAAAAACAACATAGAATGCCCACCCCAACTCACGCCCTGACCGAACTAAAATAAAGACGTAAAAAAGGAACTAAGGTCAGAACGTGACAATAGCCAAGGTTGTAGCAACCTATCGATGTTACATTGAACTGGTTAAATGGAATATGAATGACAGTCATCCAATATGCTGTTATAGAAATAAGGCCATGCTCATTAAAAAAAAAATGGTCCTCCCTCATCTTAAACGGCACCGACCGCCACTGGGATATGTGTATCCATCACACACTGGGGAGAGTACGGAAGTGTTCAGCTCATCAATTAGCTGGCTGACAGGCCCAACAGAGGTGCTGACGTACACCAGGCACATCTCACACAACTGACAGAGAGAGGCGTGTGTGTGTGTGCGTGTGTGTGTGTGAGAAATCCACATCCCCACACACAATCTTGATAAACAGATTTTCACATTCAACCTCCGGCTGCAACCAACAATTCTTGCAAACCGTTTTCACCTCCTCTCTCACGAGACACCCCCCCCCCCCCTCTCCTTCCCACTGCCCGCCTCCCTGCGATGTGAAGGGATACTGTACATAATAAGTGCCCCGGCAGCAGAAATCTTTGTCCTGTTTTTCTCACGGTGAGCTATTCTCACCTAGCGACTGTAAACATGCTCGTGGCAACTGTAAGAAGCAATGCTCAGGAGGACGATACCTGGAAGTTGGGACAGAATCATTCTACCACATTGTGACTGCAGTGCAGTACAGTCTCCAAACTCTCCCTGAGTGTCCATAATACAGGACTGTCTTCTCTGAATAACTTACTAGCTTACATGGCCTTACCAGGAAAAACTGGGATCTAGTCATAACTGTTTAACTAGAACCTGGCCATTTCCAGGAACAACTCCAGGCCCCTGTGGGGAGTGTCTGTCCCAGAAAGTGTGTAGTCAGCCATGCCAGTGATAGTGAGCATGCCCAGTGGTAGATTAAGTGCCAGCTAGTAGGGAGATTAAAGCATCTGCTTGATGGCATATATTATGAAAAGGAAACGCCTATCTCTGCTGGATCAGTATATCCATCCGCCCTGGGCCTCCTCTCTTTTGCTTTGCTCTCCTCTTCTTTGCTCTCCTCTCCTGTCCTCTCCTCTCTCCCCTTCCTTCCCTCTCCTGTCCTCTCCTCTCTCCCCTTCCTCCCCTCTCCTCTCCTCTCCTCTCCTCTCCTCTCCTCTCCTCTCCTCTCCTCTCCTCTCCTCTCCTCTCCTCTCCTCTCCTCTCCTCTCCTCTCCTCTCCTCTCTCCCCTTCCTTCCCTCTCCTCTCCTCTCCTCTCCTCTCTCCCCTTCCTTCCCTCTCCTCTCCTCTCCTCTCTCCCCTTCCTTCCTTCCCTCTCCTCTCCTGTCCTCTCCTCTCTCCCCTTCCTTCCCTCTCCTCTCCTGTCCTCTCCTCTCTCCCCTTCCTTCCTTCCCTCTCCTCTCCTGTCCTCTCCTCTCTCCCCTTCCTTCCCTCTCCTCTCCTGTTCTCTCCTCTCTCCCCTTCCTTCCCTCTCCTCTCCTCTCCTGTCCTCTCTCCCCTTCCTTCCCTCTCCTCTCATGTCCACTCCTCTCTCCTCGTGTCCACTCCTCTCTCCCCTTTCTTCCCCTCACCTTTACTGGCTTCTTCTCACCCCTTATCCTCATCACCCTCGTCTTCCCGTCTCTCTCATTTCTTCAACACCAACCACAACTGTTTGGTGCTTAGCTGGCCTATTTACGCATTTATTTGTGTATGTGGATTTCCCAGCTGTGCACAACTTATCTCTCACGTTAATGAAACCTTACCTAAAACATAAACGTATTCCATTTTGCTCTCTCGCTTTCTCTTTCTCTCTGTTTGACAAATTGTTTTTTAAATTGTTTTTCACAACACCCCACCAACAACACAACACAAAAACAAAACGAGAAATACAACACATTCCCCAATGTGATCAACATATGGTTTACAAATTTCATGAGACACTTCCGGTTTTTGTTTACATTTATAATATAGAAAATCCAACGGTATGTAGCTAGATGGTTCAGTCCTCCAGTTTGTTATTGAGGGTGAATATGAGGCTTTCCAATTGATGGTTACACATTTTGGGGGGGGGAGATTTTCCTAGATTACAAAACTCTCCCAACAGACATAATCGTGGAGATGGACGGATATAGATTCCTAGACACAATGAAAAGATAGCACATACATTATCCCAAAATGGTGTCAGTTTACCACATGACTATAGCATATGTAATAGTGTTCCTTTGTGCTTTATGCGTCTACAACAGAGGATGCAATGCATGCATTTTGGCAGGAGTGTAGTAAATCTGATGAATTATCTTAAATTGCAGTAGTTTATGTCTTAGGGTGTAGAAGCAGGTATGGACATTTATACATCTGTGACCAATGGTTTTCCTTAAGTTCTTCCTTTTAGATCTGTTTCCCATTTTTTCTTCTAGGTTCTGAACCATCAGGTAGAGTTTCAATCGACCCTTGATATACAGTGCCTTCAGAAAGTATTCACACCCCTTGAGTTTTTCCACATTTTGTCTTTCAGCCTAAATGTTTTAATTGATCAAATGTAGATGTGTCACTGGCCTACGCACAATACCCCATCATGTCGAAGTGAACTTGTGTTTTTAGACTTTTTTACTAATGAATTAAAAATGAAAAGCTGAAATGTTTCGAGTCAATACGTTTTCAACCCCTTTGTTATGGCAACCCTAAATAAGTTCAGGGGAAATATGTTGCTTAGCAAGTCACGTAAGTTGCATGGACTCACTCCGTGTGCAATACTAGTGTTGAACATCCTTTTTTAATTACTACCTCGTCTCTGTACCCCACTCATACAATTATATGTAAGGTCCCTCAGTCGAGCATAGAATTTCAAACAGGGATTCATCAACAGAGACCAGGGAGGTTTTTCAATGCCTAGCAAAGAAGGGCACATAAAAAAGTGGACATTGAATATCCTTTTGAGCATGGTGAAGTTATTAGTTACTCTTTGGATGGTGTCTCAATACACCCAGTCACTACAAAGATACAGGCGTCTTTCCTAACTCAGTTGCCAGAGAGGAAGGAAAACAGATTTCACAATGAGGCCATTGGTGACTTTAAACCAGTTACAGAGTTTAATGGCTATGATAAGAGAAAACTGAAGATGGATCAACAACATTTTAGTTATTCCACAATACTAACCTAAGTGACAGAGTGAAAAGAAGGAAGACTATACAGAATAATAAAAATATTCCAGAACATGCATCCTGTTTGCAACAAGGCACTAAAGTTCTACTC
The DNA here is from genome assembly GCF_045679555.1 of Salvelinus alpinus. NCBI lineage: Eukaryota > Metazoa > Chordata > Actinopteri > Salmoniformes > Salmonidae > Salvelinus > Salvelinus alpinus. The sequence goes on from NC_092097.1 coordinate 5,127,996, forward strand.
CAAAAAATGTGGCAAAGCAATTCACTTTTTGTCCTGAATACGAAGTGTTTGGTGCAAATCCAATATGGAGAGTTCCACTCTCCATATTTTCAAGCATAATGGTGGCTGCATCATGTAATGGGTATACTTGTAATCGTTAAAGAGTAGGGAGTTTTTCAGGATAAAAAAGAAATGAAATGACAAAATCCTAGAGGAAAACCTGGTTCAGTCTGCTGACACCAGACACGGGAAGATGAATTAACCTTTCAGCAGGACAATAACCTAAAACACAAAGCCAAATATAAACTGGAATTGCTTTCCAAGACAACGTTGAATGTTCCTGAGTGGCCTAGTTATAGTTTTGACTTAAATTGGCTTGAAAATCTATGACAAGCCTTGAAAAGGGCTCTGTAGCAATGATCAACAACCAACTTGACAGAGCTTGATGAACTTTCAAAGCTCTTATAGACTCACCCAGACTCACCCTCACCCAGGGGTATGAATACTGTCTGAAGGCACTGTAACTTGGCAATCAACTTATTTGGAGTAGCAGCTTCCTTCAGTATTTTTCTATGCTAGATGACTAAGGTTCATCCAGATTCTGTTGAAGTGATAGAACACGATTTCTGAGTTATAAGAACTTAAAGAAATCGAACAAATCATTCTTGTAGTTGATTGAATGTGTTGTCATTAAATACTGGAGGTAAGGTGGGGTTATTCCAAATTGGGGTGCCTGGCAATATTGGTTCTTTCCACCTCATGAATTTCTGTACATTTTTACGAATGGATTGGGAATCATTGGATTGTCTTTTTTTGTGTAAGAAAGAAAGAAAGTGTAAAACAGTCAACTTGAATCATGAGATCTTTCCATGTTGGAGAGCAGGCCATTTATTTTAGTCAAAAAGTTGGATGGAATTGAATACTGGCAGGTCCTGGAATAAATACATCAACCTTGGTAATATACAGTATTCATTTTCATTATATTGACCCTACCTAACATAGAAATAGGGAGAGATCTCCATCTATGAACATTCAATCTTATCTATTAAAGGAAAAGAATACACTTTATATGCCTCCTCCAGATTGCATGGTATCAGTACACCCACGTATTTCATGTGTCTTACATCCAAGTATTTTGCGTTTTTGTCCATTTCCACTTAAATTGACTTTCTAAGCTTGATAAGTCCTAATTAGAAATGTGCCTTATTTCAGTTCTCCCAATTCAACATGAAACCTGATACAGCATCATATGTGTCCAACAGTAGTACAATAAATGACAGAGAATGTTGTGGTTCAGATAGATGAAGTAAATTTGTAATCCGCAAACTATGATATCACATGTTAAAATCAAATCAAATTTTATTTGTCACATGCGCCGAGCAGGTGCAGACCCTACAGTGAAATGCTTACTTACAAGCCCTAACCAACAATGCAGTTTAAAAAAATAAAAAAGTATGAATAAGAAATAAAAGTGACCTATAATTAAAGAGCAGCAGTAAAATAACAATTACAACAATGTTGATCGTCACCTATCTCTATGCCCTGGATTGAGCCATAAATTCTAATTATAAATGCTAGGGGTTCTGTGGCTAAAGAAAATACATAACTAGACAAAGGGCATCCCTGTCTCATCCCTCTCTGATGCTTTTTCAGCATCTATTGATTCTGCCACTTTTAGAGCATTCAAGTTCTTATGAAGGATTATATGGAAAAAATTGTAGATATTGCCTGAAGACATCCTGTTCCGTATAAACACTGTTTGATCTGAGTAGATCAACTTTTGTTTTACTGTTTCTATGCGAAAAGCCAATACTTTAGCAATGATTTTGCAATCCACATTCAAGAGTGATACTGGGCGGAAGGATCCGCATGACAATGGATCCTTATTTTATTTTTAAGTAGGGTGATTGTAGCCAAACATAGTGACTGGGGAAGTTCATTTTTCTCTAGAGCTGCCGTGAGCATAAGTAACATAGGCTTTAGTAATTCGGGACGAAAGTGTTTTTTAAATTCCTCTGCAAATCTATCATTACCAGGAGATTTTCCTTCTTGTAGATTATTGATGGCCTATATGGTGGGGAAAAAATGACAAATTAGCATAGTAAGCTGTTTTTTTACTTACGAGTATTGTCTATTCTATTGTTATATGCTAGTGTTTTTTACTGACACAAACGTGTCTTGTGTAACTTAGTCATAAGTCTGGTCCTACAGATAAGAGCCGTTTGGGTGCGACCGCAGTATGTGACATCCCGTTTTCACTATCTGCAGAAACTCAGCTGTGTGGAAACTTGTGGGAAGGAAGTGACAATAGTGTGTGCTGTTGCAACATCAGCTTTCTTAATCTACACAGACAAGCTAGTCCCCATTCACACTACTTTCCTCGCCCATTTCCACACATCTGCTTACTGCCACGTAGACAAAGAGGTTGTACTTTCTATAAACACTGAGAGCCAACTCTGTTCGTTGGGCTCTTAACTCTACACCATTGAGTGATTGTTAACCTCTAATTCCTCCCAAACCCGGATCCGGGAGCACCCCCCACAGTAAAAAAGCTGACTAGCATAGCCTAGCATAGCGTCACAAGTAAATACTAGCATCTAAATATCATTAAATCACAAGTCCAAGACACCAGATGAAAGATACACATCTTGTGAATCCAGCCATCATTTCTGATTTTTAAAATGTTTTACAGGGAAGACACAATATGTAAATCTATTAGCTAACCACGTTAGCAAAAGACACCACTTTTTTTACTCCACCAGTTTTTTACTCCATCAGTAGCCATCACTAATTCGACCAAATAAAGATATAAATAGCCACTAACCAAGAAACAACTTCATAAGATGACAGTCTGATAACATATTTATTGTATAGCATATGTTTTTTTAGAAAAATTTGCATATTTCATGTATAAATCACAGTTCTACATTGCAGCTGCAATCTGAAATAGTGCCGAAGCTGCCAGAATAATTACAGAGACCAACGTCAAATACCTAATTACTCATCTTAAAACATTTCTGAAAAATACACAGCGTACAGCAAATGAAAGCCCAACATCTTGTGAATCCAGCCAATATGTCAGATTTTTTAAGTGTTTTACAGCGAAAACACAATATAGCATTATATTAGCTTAGCACAATAGCCAGAAACACAAGCAATTTACCAGCAGCACAGGTTAGCGATCGTAACAATACAGCAAAAGATATATAATTTTTGACTAACCTTGATATACTTCGTCAGATGACAGTCCTGTAACATCATATTACACAATGCATATAGGTTTTGTTCGAAAATGTGCATATTTAGCAGCACAAATCGTGGCTATACAATGTGATCAGTGGCAACAAGTCATGCATTCTGGCCGGCGCCATCTTGGAAAGGCACCTAAGTTTACGATTATTTATCGATTAGATTGACTAAAAAATATAGGTTGGACAGCAAATGAAAGATGCATTAGTTATTAATGCAACCGCTAAAGTTAGATTTTTAAAATTAACGTTACTAGACATACAGTATGCGTTACAGCCAGACTAGTGCCGCAATAATGGCGGACAAATGCGTTTACATTTTTCCACATAAATACGGAATAACATCATATATAGCTCTTACTTTTGGACGAGCTTCCATCAGAATCTTGGGCAAGGTGTCCTTTGTCCAAAAGAATCGTTGCTTGGTTGTAAAACGTCGTCTTCAACTTCGGAATTAGCAGCTAACAATAGCTATGTGGCCACAACATGCCCAAATCCCCAAAACGCAATACTAAGGAAATTCCGAAAATAGCAATATACTTGCATAAACTGATATAACTCGGTTTAAAATAACTTCGTTATGATGTTTCTAACACCTATATCGAATTAAATTACAGACGGATATAGCTAAGGCCGATAACTGAGCGTTTCAAAATGCCATCTTGAGGTCTTGCTTTGCGCAATGACGAACGACAAAAAGAGAGCTCACTTCGTTCCTTGGCCTTTTATAAGCTCTGAGAACTACGTAGACACTCCATTCCACTTCTCATTGGTTACTGACATCCAGGGGAAGGCGGGTGCAGTTCATGTCGACCCATAGGATACATACAGAGCTTTAAACTGATCTGAGAACAGAGCCTCGTTTTCAGACCTTCGCAGTTCCTGTCATGGATTTCGCTGCAGAAAGAGTTCTGGTTCACCCACAGACATAATTCAAACGGTTTTAGAAACTAGAGATTGTTTTCTATCCAATAGTAATAATAATATGCATATTGTACGAGCAAGAATTGAGTATGAGGCAGTTTAATTTGGAGACGATATTTTCCAAAGTGGAAACAGCACCGCCTAGATTGAGAAAAGGTTAACCACTCCCTTTTTTGTTTTACAATGTTATCTATATACATTTTCTGTGCTTCACTTATAAGTGTTAAAATGGCATTACTAAGGAAATTGTCTATATCCTCCTTTTAACTTTTGTTTTAAGATTGATGCAGTTTGTAATAAAATGTTTTAGACTGAGTTGATTTCAGAAGGATCCATTGTTATGCTACAATCTGGGGTTTGAATGCTATGGATGGTACGTTCCTCTTCCGCTTTCTTAATTTAGTCACTTTAACCATATCTACATGTACATACTACCTCAATCAGCCCGATGCCTGTATATAGCCTCGCTACTGTATATAGCCACGCTACTGTTATTTTTCACTGTCTTTTTACTGTTGTTTTTATTTCTTTACTTACCTAATGTTCACCTAATACCTTTTTTGTACTGTTGGTTAGAGCCTGCAAGTATGCATTTCACTGTAAGGTCTACACCGGTTGTATTCGGCGCATGTAACAAATAAATGTTGATTTGGTTTGATTTGATTTGAATTTGCCAAGCAAGCATTTTCCCTGCACTTTCACCTTTCTCAACGTACTGTGGCTTGGATATCATGGCAGCAATCTCTGCAGATTGTGTTATATTCAAGCTTCAAAGTGTTCAACTGTTGAAGGGCGGTAGCATTTCTATCTAAACTGTGTTTTCTTTCTAAACTGTGGATTTTCTGTATTTTCTAGTACTATTTCTAATTCTTTGCGGGCCTTCTTTTTCTTATGTGAAGGGTAAGAGATGATGCAACCTCTCATATATGCTTTAAGACCTGTCCAGACAACAGTTGGGCATACTTCAATATCATTTATTTCCCCCAAAATGTATATCTGTGTGTTGAGATATGAGGTAAACATCGACCGGGCTGCAGTGGAGCATGGCGAGAGCTTCAAGTTCCGTGGTGTCCAAATCACTAAGGACATAAAAGGCGCGACACCTCAAAAGGTTATACAGCTGCACCATTGAGAGCCTCTTGACTGGCTGCATCACCGCTAGGTATGGCAACAGCACCACCCTCGATCGCATGGTGCTACAGAGGTTGGTGCGGACAGCCCAGCAAATTAATGGGGCCGAGCTCCCTGCCATCCAGGACCTCTATATCAGGCCCGGAAAATTGTTAGACTCCAGCCACCCAAGCCATAGATTGTTTTCATGTCTGACACCAACAGGCTTCTATCCCCAAGCCATAGCTAACAGAATGGCTACACAGACTATCTGAGTTGACCCTTGTGTTTATTTTGGCACTCTCTCTATGCACATCCACAGGACTCTACACACTCACACAAACTGACGCTCCAACACACACATAACATGCACACACATTTATACTGACAATACAAACACACTAATTCACATGCAATCATAATTTACGCTGCTGCTACTCTGTTGATCATATACCTTGATGCCTAGTCACCTTAACCATATACAGTACATACAGTGCATTCGGAAAGTATTCAGACACCTTGACTATTTCCACATTTTGTGACATTACAGCGTTAATCTAAAATTGATTTTAAAAAATTATTCCCCATCAATCTATACACAGTACCCAATAACGACAGAGCGAAAACAGGTTTTTAGAAATGTTTGCAAAATGTATATACAGTTGAAGTCGGAAGTTTAGGTTGGAGTCATTAAAACTCGTTTTTCAACCACAATTTCTTGTTGACAAACTATAGATTTGGCAAGTCGGTTAGGACATCTACTTTGTGCATGACAGAAGTAATTTTTCCAACAATTGTTTACAGATAGATTATTTCACTTATAATTCACTGTATCACAATTCCATTGGGTCAGAAGTTAACATACACTAAGTTGACTGTGCCTTTAAACAGCTTGTAAAATTCCAGAAAATGATGTCATGGCTTTAGAAGCTTATGATAGGCTAGTTGACATAATTTGAGTCAATTGGAGGTGTACCTGTGGATGTATTTCAAGGCCTACCTTCAAACTCAGTGCCTCTTTGCTTGAGATCATAGGAAAATCAGAAGAAATCAGCCAAGACATCAGCAAAAGAATTGTAGACCTCTACAAGTCGGGTTCATCCTTGGGAGCAATTTCCAAACGCCTGAAGGTACCACATTCATCTGTAGAAACAATAGTACGCAAGTATAAACACCATGGGACCACGCTGCCGTCATACCGCTCAGGAAGGAGACGCGTTCTGTCTCCTAGAGATGAACGTACTTTGGTGAGAAAAGTGCAAATCAATGGCAGAACAACAGCAAAGGACCTTGTGAAGATGCTGGAGGAAACAGGTACAAAAGTATCTATAGCCACAGTAAAACGAGTCCTATATCGACATAACCTGAGAGTTCGTTCAGCAAGGAAGAGGCCACTGCTCCAAAACCGCCATGAAAAAGCCAGACTACGGTTTGCAACTGCACATGGGGACAAAGATCATACTTTTTGGAGAAATGTACTCTGGTCTGATGAAACGAAAATAGAAGTTTGGTCATAATAACCATCATTATGTTTGGAGGAAAAAGGGGGAGGCTTGCAAGCCGAAGAACACTATCTCAACCGTGAAGCACGGGGGTGGCAGCATCATGTTGTGGGGGTGCTTTGCTGCAGGAGGGACTGTATATGGCATCATGAGGGAGGAAAATTATGTGGATATATTAAAGCAACATCTCAAGACATCAGTCAGGAAGTTGAAGTTTGGTTGCAAATGGTTCTTCCAAATGGACAATGACCCCAAGCATACTTCCAAAGTTGTTGCAAAATGGCTTAAGGACAACAAAGTAAAGGTATTGGAGTGGCCATCACAAAGCCCTGACCTCAATCCTATATTAAATTTGTGGGCATAACTGAAAAAGCATGTGCGAGCAAGGAGGCCTACAAATCTGACTCAGTTACACCAGCTCTGTCAGGAGGAATTGCCCAAAATTCATCCAACTTATTGTGGGAAGCTTGTGAAAGGCTACCCAAAACGTTTGACCCAAGTTAAACAATTTAAAGGCAATGCTACCAAATACTAATTGAGTGTATGTAAACTTTTGACCCACTGTGAATGAGTTTAAATAAATAAAAGCTGAAATAAATCATTCTCTCTACTATTATTCTGACATTTCACATTCTTAAAATAAAGTGGTGATCTGAACTGACTTAAAACATGGACTTTTTACTCGGATTAAATGTCAGGAATTGTGAAAAATTTAGTTTAAATGTATTTGGCTAAGATGTATGTAAACTTCTGACCAACTGTATATAAAAAAAGATACCTTATTTACATAAGTATTCATACCCTTCGCTATGACACTCGAAATTGAGCTCAGGTGCATCCTGTTTCCATTGATCATCCTTGAGATGTTTATACAACTTGATTGGTGTCCACCTGTGGTAAAGTCAATTGATTGGACATGATTTGGAAAGGCATACACCTGTCTATAGGTGTAGGTCCCACAGTTGAAAGTGCATGCCAGAGCAGAGAATTGTGCAAAGAGCTCTGAGATTGTGTCGAGGCACAGATCTGGAGAAGAGAACCAAAACATGTCTGCAGCATTGAAGGTCCCGAATAATACAGTGGCCTCCATCATTCTTAAATAGAAGAAGTTTGGAAACACCAAGACTCTTCCTAGAGCTGGCCGCCCGGGCCAAACTGAGCAATCGGGGGAGGACGGCCTTGGTTAGGAAGGTGACCAAGAACCTGATGGTCACTCTGACAGAGCTCCAGAGTTCCTCTGTGGAGATGGAAGAACCTTCCAGAAGGACAACCATCTCTGCAGAACTCCACCAATCAGGCCTTTATGGTAAAGTTGCCAGACGGAAGTCACTCCTCAGTAAAAGGCACATTGACAGCCCACTTGGAATTTGCCAAAGGGTACCTAAAGACTCTCATGAGAAACAAGATTCTCTGGTCTGATGAAACCAAAATTGAACTCTTTGGCCTGAATGCCAAGCGTCAGGTCTGGAGGAAACTTGGCACCATCCTTACGGTGAATAATGGTGGTGGCAGCATCATGCTGCGGGGATGTTTTTCAGCGGCAGGGACTGGGAGAATAATCAGGATAGAGGGAAAGATGAACAGAGCAAAGTACAGAGAGCTCCTTGATGAAAACCTGCTCCAGAGCGCTCAGGACATCAAATTGGGGTGGAGGTTCACCTTCCAACAGGACAACGACCCTATGCACACAGCCAAGACAACGCAGGAGTGGCTTCGGAACAAGTCTCTGAATATCCTTGATTGGCCCAGCCAGAGCCCGGACTTGAACCCGATCGAACATCTATGGAGAAGCCTAAAGTGATGCTTCCCATCCAACTGGACAGCGCTTGAGAGGATCTGCAGAGAAGAATGGGAGAAAATCTCCAAATACAGGTGTGCCAAGCTTGTAGCTTTATAATACTATGACTTATGATTCCATTGGTAAGTCCAATATATTTCCCAACTAGGACGAAATTAAACATTTAAAAAAAAGTATTATATTGATTGTTTTTTAAATTTATTTGAGTCAGTATTTGTAATCTACAACATTAGAGGGGTCTGGGTCGCTCGCATACCCATTGCCAACCACTGGGAAGTGAGTGTTAGTACTACAGTGTCCATGCTATGTTCAGTGAACTAGTATAATTAGTGTTTGTGAAGTAAATATAGTGATTATTATTAAGGAGTCCTGTCTAGGGATGGTTCTACCTTTTGAGATAGATGAAACCTTTCTAAAGATGATCCCACTCAGGGACAATAATGAGAAAAACGACTTAAAAAGCACTTACCATCACTGTTAATTGACAATCAAATTAATTTGATTATTTATGCATTAGGCATCAGTAAAGTCTATTAAAGAGAGAAATTGAAAACAGATGTAGGCCTATAACCACTGGAGTAACCTACAGTTCCGTTGTACTGCAAGCAACCACATGTGGGGCGCACTCATCTTGACCCACAGGGGGACAGAGCAGGCTGATCACTAAGAGCTGGGGGGTATAGTGACTTGTAACATTAATGCAACATCAGTCTACTCTAGGCACCGGTAGAGCTAAAGCGAGTGTGTAATTTATCGTCTACATGTTCACTTGGTCTATATACATTTCTTGTACATTCCACCTTTGGATTCAATTAATGAATTAATTTAGATATAATTGTCCAACATGAAGCTAGAAATAAGGATTGAAAGGTGCATATTTCTGGCCTTTGCTCACAATTTCTTCATCTTACGCTGTATGCCACTCGATCGCTCTCAGTCTTTTTTCACATACGTACGAACCATTTAAGATCTCCCCGCCCACTTAAACCTTCATAGCCCATGAGCTGGGGAGCATTCACAAATAATTGCCCAGATCACAGCACTCATCATGTTGTCTTGTTCACTTGTCAGTTCGTTACTTAAACAAATAGATCATGGCTATAGCCCACCAATGAATGTGTTGTCATTTAGGCTGTAGAGCCAATAGTCATTCAAGTGTTATTCCTTTAGGCAGATCGCCTGGATGTTGCTGTGATTGTCTTCCAATAGGCATGTGAGTGAAGGCATTAACAACACATACCTTTTTCTTTTGTGTCTAATGTGGTGCGGTGTAATAGTCCATTGTTCACATCATTTCAGTAGCCTAAACAATTCAATACTCCAGTGCCCCATGCATCTGTTAAAATGAATTGCCATTTCCACCGTTCTCTTTGTCCAGGTTATCCAGGAATCGGGTAGCTTCTTTTGCTGATTTCAGTGTGACGTCTCTTTCCGTCCATTTGACCCGTAGTTGTGCGGAATACACCAGAGAGAGTGGGATTCGATTTTCCCATAGCTTTTTCTTCATGGGGTCAAATTCTCCACTTTTCATGTAGAGGTCTCTGCTCATGTCGGAGTTGATGTAGGCCCAGTTGCCCTAAAACTGTACATCAAAGGTCCGACGTTGATTGTCACAAGACTGATTGTGATTGGAGACAAACAGAGAAACTTTTACCACAAATCTCAAGTTTGAAAAAGGGAGACAGAGAGGACATTTGTGCAGATTGAGCAAAGTGTGTGTCCAAATGTGAAAAGTTACTTCAAAATATTTTCAGACAGTAGCAACACAAGCAAAGAAACACAACAGATGCTAATAGAGGCCTTTTTACCTAAATGTCAACTTTTGGAATTCAATCTGGGTTGTGCGTCTATTACAATTACCTGTGGTCTCCAGTCGGATAGTAATACATAGAATAACAAATGGAGGGAATGCAATCATGATGGCCTGTGAAGCCTTCCTCTCGGATAATGTGTGTGTGAGTGTGTGTGTGGCACTGTGTGGTGTGGAGCTCCCGTCGGAGAGGCCGAGGCGTAATCACTGTCACAGACTTACAGTACACACACCGCACCATGCCACACGCAACGCATCGTGCTACACACACCGGGCTACACACAGCCACACTGTGACTGTGTGACACCATCCACAGCAGCACACCACACTATCAAGTGGGCAATATTTTACCTAAGACCCCCTGCTAGCAGCTTCCTCTCCTGAGCCATGTCTACTCTGCTGGATGTTTTCTGTCGTAAACTCAGAGACACTGGAATGGACTGTTTTGTTGTGTGTTATCAGAGCTGAATGACTTGCCATAGAGACAATTACAGTGCGTTTGGAGTGTGGATTGACATATGATTGCATGTGTATGTGTTGTGTTATGTAGTCAATCCCAGGTACACTCTTTCAATTGACTTGACAATGTGGGAGAAAAAGGAACAGTGATTGATTGAAGTGATTGATTTCAAGTCAGCCATTTTCTCTTCAAATGAATCTTTTGCAAATGAAAGTCATGTTTCCGTCTGTATATCATCAGGGCCAAGTGTTTTCCCTGACTGCCCACGTGACTAGACCAGGAAAAACAAACCGGAAATATTATTCCAAAGTTTGTTTCACAATCAGGGATAGCTTTGTAAATAAGTGTTTTCATTTATGTTTTCATATTTTATCCTTTGGGATTCAAATGCATCTTGTTGATGTACAGTACGTTTTATTTGCAACCCAGAATAAAATGTAATTCACAGATCTATGACACAGAAGCTGTGGTTACACACTGCATTAACATGTCGTTTTTGTCATCCAATCCAGATGACCAGATCACTATCTGATCGAGATTTGTTGCGTTTACACATGGTAATAAAATTGTCTCTTATCTGCCCACCCAGATTCCCTGGTCCCTCCCTGTATACAAATGAATCCAACCTGCCTTGGGCCTCCCCTTATGACAGCAGGTTGAAAAACTAGTTTTAATGACTCCATCCTAAGTGTATGTAAACTTCCGACTTCAAATGTATGTCACTCCCTTAGGTTTCTTTCCCATTCGTCATTGTTGCTGTTTCATGTCGGTGCGCTGTTTGTGTTTCTTGTTTTGTTCATTTATTTATTTTTATGTATTCACTCCCTGAACTTGCTACCCAACTCTCAGTGTACATCGTTACAATTGGAAATGTTGAAATATGTTCACGCCTAGAATAAAAACCTCCAGGATTCCATCATAATGTTCCATTTATTTAAAAAAATTACAGGGACAGTTTGGAAAAAACAAATCCCGTCCGAATCCTCCTCTGGAATAATGGATATTCTGAGGTAATAATCACATAACCAACGTTTTCTAGTAATACTGTACTAGTCGTTGCGAATAGGGCTTAAGTCTGGAAGATATATTTTGCATCATCAGTAGAATTTGTATTATACAAACCAGGGTGCTTTTCGAGAGTGTGCAACATCAGAAAGGTCCTGGTTGATACAGTTTATTTTCCTACTCTTAGCTCAGGCTCTTATCCTTATTTAATGTCAAAAAGCCTACATCACAAAATGGCAACTACTTCTAAACATCTAATCACCACCCTTCATGGATTGGTGATAATCCCTGTTGAATTCATAGTGTGTTTTGGTCAAATCAGAACACAACGTGTTCTCCACCTCACTCCAATATTTAAATGTAATTATTGAGTATAGTTTTCAAACTTGATAGTACCAAAATTAACAAATTATTGTAGTCTTTTTGAGTGGGTGAATAAAGGTTGAAATCTCATTGATCAACATCTCAACCAAATATTACCCACCTTTCCACCATCAAAGGATGTGGTGTGTCCAGTGGGATAGCTTTAAAGACATCCTCCAGCGATTTTCGAACTTTTCCTGTTGAAAAGTGACATCCCATGTAGGTGAGACCAGGGATGATTGTAACACTCTCCATATCTTCAATCAGGAACAAGCTAGAATCATATGACTCGCTGTGCACATGCTCAGTTTAGTCCTCAACCCTCATGTAAAGAAGCAAGAGCCTGTGATAGACTGTGGACTTTATTGGAGAAAAAAATAAAAATTGGACCAAATTTGTTGTCTTGATTGCATCACCTGCTTTGTAGTTAGATTCAACAATTATATCAAGTTGATAACCAGTATTTGTCGATATATTTGATGTAATTTTGCAATTCTAAAGTTTTAACATGAAAAGGAGGGCTTAACACGCCACCATTCACATTGACGGGGCTGTAGGGAAGCAGGTCGAGAGTTCCTCCATGGTCCAAACACACCAAGACACTCACGAAGAGGGCACGACAACACCTTTTCCCCCTCAGGAGACTGAAAAGATTTGGAATGGGTCCCCAGATCCTCAAAAAGTTCTACAGTTGCACCATCGAGAGCATCTTGACCGGTTGCATAACCACCTGGTATGGCAACTGCTTGGCATCCGACCATAAGGCACTACAGAGGGTAGTGCGTCCGGCCCAGTACATCACTGGGGCCAAGCTTCCTGCCATCCAGGACCTATATACTAGGCGGTGTCAGAGGAAGGCCCAAAAAATTGGCAAAGACTCCAGTCATCCAAGTCATAGACTATTCTCTCTGCTACCGCACGGCAAGCATTACCGGAGAGCCAAGTCTAGGTCCAAATCGACTCGGTACCGGTACCCCTGTATATGGCCTTGTTATTATTTTATTGTGTTACTTTTAATTTTAAAAAATTATTTCGTTTATTTAGTAAATATTTTCTTAACTCTATTTCTTGAACTGCACTGTTGGTTAAGGGCTCGTAAGTAAGCATTTCACAGTAAGTATTCAGCGCATGTGACAAATAACATTTGATTTGATTTGTAAAAAAAAATTAAGCTAGCTAATGGCTGCAAGGGTCAGGGTTAGTTGTGACAGGAGGTTTGGGTGCGGTATTGGGAATGTAAATTATTGGCCCACCAAGCCTGTACCGCAGGACTACCATACCACTGTCACAACAGTGACTGATTGAGTCAACATGTCCAATGTTCACACAGACACACCCACCCACTATTGGTCTTTGTGCGAGGTGTTGAAGGTACCGAACTGTCTTTTCAAGCAGTTGACACACAGTTCGGACACTCATTGGTATCACACAAGACACGCAATCAGAGGTCTCTTCACAGTCCCCAGGTCCAGAACAGAGTCTGGGAAAAATAGAGCCATGACTAAATTGAACTCTCTGCCACCCTAGGTAACAAAAGCTAGCAATAAAAACAGATTAAAAGAACACCTTACGGTATGATGGGACTGTGAAGAGACACACGGAAATGTTTATGCATTTTGCATTGTATTATGCATTGTATTGTGGTTGGGATACGACTGTGATGTGTGCTTGCCTCGCCTGGCTATCTTAAGATGATGGTACTAGCTGTGGGTTGCTGTGAGATGGAGCATCTGCTGAATAGCTAAATTGTAATGTAAACGTAGTGCGATGTATATACACTGCTCAAAAAAATAAAGGGAACACTTAAACAACACAATGTAACTCCAAGTCAATCACACTTCTGTGAAATCAAACTGGCCATGTCACGATCGACAAAGGGAGAGAAAGCGGACCAAGGCGCAGCGTGTGAAAAATACATCTTCTCTTTATTTAGAAGATGAACCAACGAAGCAAAACAACAAAACGATGACCGTGAAGCTAAACCGACTAAATGCAAAACATGCAACCTTGACACAGACCTAGACCTAGACCTAGACACAGACTTAGACAATGACCCAACAAAAACATGATGCCTATGGCTGCCTAAAATATGGCTCCCAATCAGAGACAAATGAAAGACATCTGTCTTTGATTGAGAACCACTCAGGCAACCATAGACATACCTAGAAACCCTCACTAAACCATAGACATACCTAGACATATTCACTCAACACAAAACCACACACAAAACCCAACACCCCCTTTACCATATAATCACCCAAAACACAAACATACCCCATGTCACACCCTGACCTAACTAAAATAATAAAGAAAACCAAGAATACTAAGGCCAGGGCGTGACAGTACCCCCCCCCAAAAGGTGCGGACTCCGGCCGCAACACCTGACACAGAAAGGGAGGATCCGGGGTGGGCCTTAATATGGCGGCGGCTCGGGTGCAGGACGTGGCCACCACTCCACCATAGTCGATTTCCGCTTCGGTGTCTCTGGTAGATCCTGGCTGAATGGCGGATTCAGCCGATCCTGGCTGGCGGGCGACTCTGGCTGATCATGGCTGGAGGGCGACTCTGGCTGATCATGGCTGGCGGGCGACTCTGGCTGATCATGGCTGGCGGGCGACTCTGGCTGATCATGGCTGGCGGGCGACTCTGGCTGATCATGGCTGGCGGGCGACTCTGGCTGCTCATGGCTGGCGGGCGACTCTGGCTGCTCATGGCTGGCGGGCGACTCTGGCTGCTCATGGCTGGCGGGCGACTCTGGCTGCTCATGGCTGGCGGGCGACTCTGGCTGGTCATGGCTGGCTGACGGCTCTGGCTGGTCATGGCTGGCTGACGGCTCTGGCTGGTCATGGCTGGCTGACGGCTCTGGCTGGTCATGGCTGGCGGACGGCTCTGGCTGGTCATGGCTGGCGGGCGGCTCTGGCTGGTCATGGCTGGCTGACGGCTCTGGCTAGTCATGGCTGGCTGACGGCTCTGGCTGGTCATGGCTGGCTGACGGCTCTGGCTGGTCATGGCTGGCGGACGGCTCTGGCTGGTCATGGCTGGCGGACGGCTCTGGCTGGTCATGGCTGGCTGACAGCTCGGGACAGACGGGCGGCTCAGATGGCGCTGGGTAGACGGATGGCTCAGATGGCACTGGGTAGACGGATGGCTCAGATGGCACTGGGTAGACGGATGGCTCAGATGGCACTGGGTAGACGGATGGCGCTGGGTAGACGGATGGCTCAGATGGCGCTGGGTAGACGGATGGCTCAGATGGCACTGGGTAGACGGATGGCTCAGATGGCGCTGGGTAGACGGATGGCTCAGATGGCACTGGGTAGACGGATGGCGCTGGGTAGACGGATGGCTCAGATGGCGCTGGGTAGACGGATGGCTCAGATGGCGCTGGGTAGACGGATGGCTCAGATGGCACTGGGTAGACGGATGGCGCTGGGTAGACGGATGGCTCAGATGGCGCTGGGTAGACGGATGGCTCAGATGGCGCTGGGTAGACGGATGGCTCAGATGGCGCTGGGCAGACGGATGGCTCAGATGGCGCTGGGCAGACGGATGGCTCAGATGGCGCTGGGCAGACGGATGGCTCAGATGGCGCTGGGTAGACGGATGGCTCAGATGGCGCTGGGTAGACGGATGGCTCAGATGGCGCTGGGTAGACGGATGGCTCAGATGGCGCTGGGTAGACGGATGGCTCAGATGGCGCTGGGTAGACGGATGGCTCAGATGGCGCTGGGTAGACGGATGGCTCAGATGGCGCTGGGTAGACGGATGGCTCAGATGGCGCTGGGTAGACGGATGGCTCAGATGGCGCTGGGTAGACGGATGGCTCAGATGGCGCTGGGTAGACGGATGGCTCAGACGGCGCTGGGTAGACGGATGGCTCAGACGGCGCTGGGTAGATGGGCAGCTCTGACGATGCTTGGCAGACGGGCAGCTCTGACGGTGCTTGGCAGACGGGTAGCTCTGACGGTGCTTGGCAGACGGGCAGCTCTGACGGTGCTTGGCAGACGGGCAGCTCTGACGGTGCTTGGCAGACGGGCAGCTCTGACGGTGCTTGGCAGACGGGCATCTCTGACGGTGCTTGGCAGACGGGCCGCTCTGACGGTGCTTGGCAGACGGCCAGCTCTGACGGCTCGGGGCAGACTGGCAGCTCTGACGGCTCGGGGCAGACTGGCAGCTCTGACGGCTCGGGGCAGACTGGCCGCTCTGACGGATCGGGGCAGACTGGCAGCTCTGACGACTCGGGGCAGACTGACAGCTCTGACGGCTCTGACGGCTCGGGACAGACTGGCAGCTCTGACGGCTCGGGGCAGACTGGCAGCTCTGACGGCTCGAGGCAGACTGGCAGCTCTGACGACTCGAGGCAGACTGGCAGCTCTGGCCGGCTGAGACGCACTATAGGCCTGGTGCGTGGTGCCGGAACTGGAGGTACCGGGCTGGGAACACGCCTCTCAAGGCTAGTGCGGGGAGAAGGAACAGGGCATACTGGACCCTGGATAAGCACATTAGGCCTAGTGCGTGGTGCCGGCACTGGTGGTACCGGGCTGGGAACACGCCTCTCAAGGCTAGTGCGGGGAGAAGGAACAGGGCATACTGGACCCTGGAGACGCACCTTAGACCTAGTGCGTGGTGCCGGAACTGGTGGCACCGGGCTGGAGACACGCATCCCCGGGCCAGTGCGGGGAGCAGCAACAGGATGCACAGGACTCTGGAGACGCACAGGAGGCCTGGTGCGTGGTACTGTCATTCCCAGACGGTTAGCACGCAACTCAGGACGAGCATGGAGAACTGACTCAGGTAACATCACATCCCGCACACGCTCTGTCGGGTGGATGTCGTGCCTCACGCACCAACACAGCAGCTCCCTCTTTTCACTCTCCTCCAAACTCCTCAATAAATCCTTAACAGTCTCTGTATCAATCCCATTGCTCACCTCCAATATCCGAACAACTGGCTCTGGTTCCCTCCTTTCACGCTGCTTGGTCCTGAATGGTTGGGTCATTCTGTCACGATCGACAAAGGGAGAGAAAGCGGACCAAGGCGCAGCGTGTGAAAAATACATCTTCTCTTTATTTAGAAGATGAACCAACGAAGCAAAACAACAAAACGATGACCGTGAAGCTAAACCGACTAAATGCAAAACATGCAACCTTGACACAGACCTAGACCTAGACACAGACTTAGACAATGACCCAACAAAAACATGATGCCTATGGCTGCCTAAAATATGGCTCCCAATCAGAGACAAATGAAAGACATCTGTCTCTGATTGAGAACCACTCAGGCAACCATAGACATACCTAGAAACCCTCACTAAACCATAGACATACCTAGACATATTCACTCAACACAAAACCACACACAAAACCCAACACCCCCTTTACCATATAATCACCCAAAACACAAACATACCCCATGTCACACCCTGACCTAACTAAAATAATAAAGAAAACCAAGAATACTAAGGCCAGGGCGTGACAGTCCACTTAGGAAGCAACACTGATTGACAATACATTTCACATGCTGTTGTGCAAATGGAATAGACAACAGGTGGAAATTATAGGCAATTAGCAAGACACCCCCAATAAAGGAGTGGTTCTGCAGGTGGTGACCACAGACCACTTCTCAGTTCCTATGCTTCCTGGCTGATGTTTTGGTCACTTTTGAATGCTGGCGGTGCTTTCACTCTAGTGGTAGCATGAGACGGAGTCTACAACCCACACAAGTGGCTCAGGTAGTGCAGCTCATCCAGGATGGCACATCAATGCGAGCTGTGGCAAAAAGGTTTGCTGTGTCTGTCAGCGTAGTGTCCAGAGCATGGAGGCGCTACCAGGAGACAGGCCAGTACATCAGGAGATGTGGAGGAGGCCATAGGAAGGCAACAACCCAGCAGCAGGACCGCTACCTCCGCCTTTGTGCAAGGAGGAGCAGGTGGAGCACTGCCAGAGCCCTGCAAAATGACCTCCAGCAGGCCACAAATGTGCATGTGTCTGCTCAAACGGTCAGAAACAGACTCCATGAGGGTGGTATGAGGGCCCGGCGTCCACAGGTGGGGGTTGTGCTTACAGCCCAACACCGTGCAGGACGTTTGGCATTCGCCAGAAAACACCAAGATTGGCAAATTCGCCACTGGCGCCCTGTGCTCTTCACAGATGAAAGCAGGTTCACACTGAGCACATGAGCACATGTGACAGACGTGACAGAGTCTGGAGACGCCGTGGAGAACATTCTGCTGCCTGCAACATCCTCCAGCATGACCGGTTTGGCGGTGGGTCAGTCATGGTGTGGGGTGGCATTTCTTTGGGGGGCCGCACAGCCCTCCATGTGCTCGCCAGAGGTAGCCTGACTGCCATTAGGTACCGAGATGAGATCCTCAGACCCCTTGTGAGACCATATGCTGGTGCGGTTGGCCCTGGGTTCCTCCTAATGCAAGACAATGCTAGACCTCATGTGGCTGGAGTGTGTCAGCAATTCCTGCAAGAGGAAGGCATTGATGCTATGGACTGGCCCGCCCGTTCCCCAGACCTGAATCCAATTGAGCACATCTGGGACATCATGTCTCGCTCCATCCACCAACGCCACGTTGCACCACAGAAAGTCCAGGAGTTGGCGGATGCTTTAGTCCAGGTCTGGGAGGAGATCCCTCAGGAGACCATCCGCCACCTCATCAGGAGCATGCCCAGGCGTTGTAGGGAGGTCATACAGGCACGTGGAGGCCACACACACTACTGAGCCTTATTTTGACTTGTTTTAAGGACATTACATCAAAGTTGGATCAGCCTGTAGTGTGGTTTTCCACTTTAATTTTGAGTGTGACTCCAAATCCAGACTTCCATGGGCTGATAAATTTGATTTCCATTGATAATTTTTGTGTGATTTTGTTGTCAGCACATTCAACTATGTAAAGAAAAAAGTATTTAATAAGAATTTTTCATTCATTCAGATCTAGGATGTGTTATTTTAGTGTTCCCTTTATTTTTTTGAGCAGTGTATATTTATGTATATTATTTATTTTATTTGTTGTGTTGTTTCCTGTTTGGACCCTAGGAAGAGTAGCCGCTTCCTCTGCAGCAGCTAATTGGGGATCCTTATAAATACTATATACCCATACACTCACAACATGATTATGGGGACTTGTTGTATATGCATGCAGCCTCCTCCATCTTACAGAGATTGGACTCTGTTTATCATGCATCCTTGCGCTTTATTACAAATGCCAAGTCACTCACCCACCATTGCACATTGTACCAAATGGTAAGTTGGACCTCACTTTATATGCACAGAAAGATATATTTGTATGTGTTCATCTACAAAGCCCTTTTGGGTAAACTCCCTCTTTACCTCTGTAGTCTAGTCTCCTTCACCACCAGCAGTTACCATACCCGGTCTGCTAGGTGGTTGCTACTTAAAGTCCCCAGGACATTCACAGTATTAGGAAAGACTGCCTTCTCTTCTTGTGCACCAGACGCAGGGAATAATTTACAATCCATGCTTCATCTAGATATGTTAGTGCCACTGAATTAATTAAAAATATTGATGGGAGACTCTGTTAATGCTTTTTTTAGGCTGGATCATATTGTATTGTATTGTATTGTTGTATGTTTTAATTCTGTAATGTATTGATTGTTGCTGCCTTCTTAGCCAGGTCTCCCTTGAAAAAGAGACTCTGGGTCTCAATGGGCTTTTGCCGGTTAAATAAAGGTTCAATTTTTTTTTTACTATCTCTGAGAAACTGACAAAAGTGCAAAAAGTGTTACAACCGCCTATAAATACAGTGAAGTACACACACTAAAGGGTCAAAAAATATATGTTTTGAGAAAAACTGCAAACTTCAAGGAGTTGGATATTCAACGAGTTGATCTGATGGTCAGATGTGATATTTGTGACCCTTGCTTGAGGAACAATAGAAAGGAAAAAGGTGTAAGAAAAAAGAAAAATAATGCAGAAGAAAGGAAACTACATTGGTGAGTTCATAAACAGCCTCTACCTTCCGTTCTATTGACGAACATACAATCACTGGAGAACAAACTGGATGAGCTCCGTTCAAGATTATCCTATCAGCGCGACCAGAAGAACTGAAACATCCTATATTTTTTGAAGTTGTGGCTGAACAAGGACATGGATAATATATATCTAGCTGGTTTTTCTTTGCATTGGCATGACACAACGGCAGCATTGGGTAAGCTCAAGGGGGAGGTGTATGTCTCAGCTAGTGCGCAATCTCTAAAATTAACGAACTCTCAAGGTTTGCCTGAGTTAGAATACCTCATGATAAGCTGTAGACCATACTATTTACCAAGAGAGTTTTCATCTATATTTTTTGTAGCTGTCACCACAAACTGATGCTTGCAATAAGACCGCACTCAACTAGCTGTATAGGGGCGTACGCAAACAAGAACACGCTCATCCAGAAGTGGCGCTCCTAGTGGCCGGTGATATTAATGCAGGAAAACTGAAATCCATTTTACCTCATTTCTACCAGCATGTCACCTGTGAAACTGCAGGCTCTCTAGATCACCTTTACTCCACACACAGAAACGCATACAAAGCTCTCCCTCGCGCTCCATTTGGCAAAAATCTGACCATAACTCTATCCTCCTGAGTTCTGCTTATGAGCAAAAACATCAAACAGGAAGTACCAGTAACGTGCTCAATATGGAAGTGGTCTGATGAAGCGGCTCACATCAACACCATCATCCAATGACCAAAATCAGCCATACCAACCCTTGCTGCACTTCGAATGCAACGTTGGGCTCTGATATTGCTAGCCTACGATTACGAGATTGAGTACAGACGACCAAGGGATCACGCAAATGCAGATGCACTGTCAAGACTACCATGCAATAGTGACTCCGACAGTGAAGATGATAGAGCAGTCTTCCAGATCTCTCTCATCGGCGAACTGCCCATATCTGCTTCAGACATAGAAGAGGAAATGAGGAAAGACACAGTGCTTTCCAAGGTCTTGTACATTAGGCGGTTGGCCAACCTTTGTAAATGACGATAACCTTTGTCCATTCATTGACAAGAAAGACCAGTTGTCCACTGATCAAGGATGTGTTCTGTGGGGATCAAGGGTGGTGGTACCTCCCAAATTCCAGAGGAGACTGCTATCTGACCTGCATGAGGGACATCCAGGGATCACTCGAATGAAAGCACTCGCCTGCAATTATCTGTGGTGGCCTGGACTCGATCAGGACATTCAACAGCAAGTAGGCCACTGCTCACCTTGTGAAGCTGTTCACGACAAGCCTCATCCATGGTCCTGGGCTGCTACACCATGGGAACGCATCCATGTGGATTACGCCAAGATTGACAAGCAACATTTCCTTGTTGTCGTCGATGTCCATTCCAAGTGGATGGAAATGTTCCCTATTCCTCTGACCACAGCTGAGAAGACAATCAAACACCTGTTCACATCCTTTGGACTAGACAAGGAGCTCGTATCGGACAATGGCCCTCCTTTCACATCAAACGATTTTTAAATGTTTCTCAAGAACAACGGAGTAAGGCACATCCTGTCACCACCTTACCATCCGGCATCAAACAGAGCAGCGGAGAGATCCGTGCAAACCTTTAAGAAGGCCTGGACAAGACTCGAGGTTCAGTCTGTGCCCACCCACCAAAGGCTTCCCCATTTCCTGTTTACTTACCGTAACACACCACACACAGTAATGGAATGTACACCAGTTGAACTGTTTCTGAAACGCCAACCACGTACCCGCCTGACATTGTTGAAACCAGACTTGTCAAGCACTGTGGCAAAGCACCAGCTACAGCAGAAGAAAGCTCATGACAGACACTCAAAGACTGTCAGAGAATTCAAAGAGGGAGAGAGGGTGATGGTACGTGATTTCAGACACCCCAAGAGCCTGTGGAACTCAGGTGGGATCTTGCAACAGAGGACTTACCAAGTCCAAATTGGTCATCGCCAGGTCAACGTTCATGTGGATCATCTGCTACGGTCCAACGCCCCAGCAGAGACACGCCGAGAGAACAAGAACAATAACGACCCCCAGGACTATTCTCCTGACTGTGGACGTATGAGAGAGACAGAGCCTGACCTTCCACCCGAACCTGGCCCACCACCGGAAGCCCAGAAGGAGCGGAGATATCCTATTCGACAGCAAAGGGCACCTGAAAAGCTTGACCTGTGAGTTGAGCTGTTTCGGGAGGTAACAGACAGTAAAACAAACAAATAGTTTAATATGTCCTAGAGAAAAGGAGAGACAAAGGACATCACCTGGGTTAGTTATTAGGACACAAATTCCATCTTCGGAGCAGAATAATCTCCTGGATATGTGCTGGGCTCTGAAAAGTCTGCATCAATGCAGTAGTTGAAACATGTTTAAGAATGAATTGTTAGTAGTTCCTGTCACGTTTTGACCTTAGTTCTTTTGTTATTTCTTTGTTTTAGTATGGTCAGGGCGTGAGTTGGGTGGGTTATCTATGTTCGTTTTTCTATGTTGGTTTTTGGGTTTGGCCTGGTATGATTCTCAATCAGAGGCAGGTGTCGTTAGTTGTCTCTGATTGAGAATCCTACTTAGGTAGCCTTTTCCACCTGTGTTTCGTGGGTGTTTATTTTCTGTGTCTGTGTGTTCCACACGGAACTGTTTCGGTTAGTTATTTCACGTGTCGTTTATTGTTTTGTTTGAGTTTTTAATTGTTTTAATAAAGAGCATGAACACGTACCACGCTGCGCATTGGTCCTCCGATCCTTACTACTCCTCCTCGTCAGAGGAGGAGGAAGACAGCCGTTACGGTTCCCTAATGTATTTACCTTGTTCTCTGGGAGTTAAACACTATGGGTGAGGAGTGTAGTATCTGTGATCTACATCTGTTTATATTAGTTACTATGCTGTTACTAAGCAGTAATATATTACGGCAGTGTTATGTTACTACACCTAATAGGAAATGCACATGCGCACTATTGGGCCATGGGACTGTAGAGCACGAGAGGTTTTTGACTAAACGAAACTAACTGTACTCCCGTCTCCTGCCTGGTCATTTCTCCACAACACAAATATTACAGACACCAGGTGATAATAGGATACATTATTTGAATTGAGGAAGTGTGATCATAATCTTAATTTTTGTGATCCGCAGTAGAATACGTCCTAAATGTCCCCCAGACTGCAGATGTGAGCTAAACAGTGCACATGCATTTGAGATGATTTTATAGGCTTTGGATGAGAAGGTGAACTTTTTCAAAAGTTTAGCTCAGTTTTCATCCTGCTTTGTAATATTATTATCAGCATTTAAAAGGCACAATATTTTTTTACTGATGCATCTGGCATGTTTAATTCATTGGCACAAAATGCATAAATGAAAGCATTCAATGTGAAAGTTAATACATACATGTAAGCTCTTCATATATAGGCTATGCACAGCACTTCATTTTAACTTCTCTGGGATATGTCGTCCCACTTGGCCAA
Source organism: Salvelinus alpinus (assembly GCF_045679555.1). Lineage (NCBI taxonomy): Eukaryota > Metazoa > Chordata > Actinopteri > Salmoniformes > Salmonidae > Salvelinus > Salvelinus alpinus. The sequence goes on from NC_092097.1 coordinate 5,151,627, forward strand.
AAGCCAGTAAAAATGCAGAAAATCAAACTTTCATGAAACCACACATGAAAGATACCAAATTAAAGCTACACTGGTTGTGAATCCAGCCAACATGTCAGAATTCAAATAGGCTTTACGACGAAAGCACACCAAACGATTATGTTAGGTCAGAGCCAAGTCACAGAAGAACACAGCCATTTTTCCAGCCAAAGAGAGGAGTAACAAAAAGCTGAAATAGAGATTAAATTAATCCCTAACCTTTGATGATCTTCATCAGATGACACACACTTCATGTTACACAAAACATGTATGTTTTGTTCGGTAAAGTTCATATTTATATCCAAAAATCAGAGTTTAGGCGGGACGCTACTGTCTCACTTGGCCAAAATCCAGAAAAAATGCAGAGCGCCCAATTCAAATAAATTACTATAAAAATCAAACTTTCATTAAATAACACATGAAATATACAAAATTAAAGCTACCCTGGTTGTGAATCCAGCCAACATTTCAGAATTCAAATAGGCTTTTCGGGGGAAAACAAACAATGTTATTATCTGAGGATAGCAACAGAGTAAACAAAGAGAGAGAAGCATATTTCAACCCTGCAGGCGCGACACGAAACACAAAACACAGAAATCAAAATATAATTCATGCCTTACCTTTGACGCGCTTCTGTTGTTGGCACTCCAATATGTCCCATAAACATCACAAATGGTCCTTTTGTTCGATTAATTCTGTCGATATATATCCAAAATGTCCATTTATTTGGCGCATTTGATCCAGAAAAACACTGGTTCCAACTTCTGAAACGTGACTACAAAATATCTCAAAAGTTACCTGTAAACTTTGCCAAAACATTTCAAACTACTTTTGTAATACAACTTTAGGTATGTTTTAACGTAAATAATCGATAAAATTGAAGACGGATGATCTATGTTCAATACAGGATTAAAACAAACTGTAGCTAGCTTTCTGGTCACGCGCCTCTAACTAACAGTACACTTCCAGTGACCCTCGTTCAAGATGGCCGTACTTCTTCATTACACAAAGGAAAAAACCTAAACCAATTTCTAAAGACTGTTGACATCCAGTGGAAGCGGTAGGAACTGCAAGGTCAATTAGAAATCTGTATTCCCAATGAAATCTCATTGAAAAGAGAGTGACCTCAAAAAAAAAAATCTGAATTGTTTGTCCTCGGGGTTTCGCCTGCTAAATAACTTCTGTTATACTCAGACATGATTCAAACAGTTTAAAAAACTTCAGAGTGTTTTCTATCCAAATCTACTAATAATATGCATATCTCATCTTCTGGGGATGAGTAGCTGGCAGTTGAATTTGGGTATGCTTTTCATCCAAACGTGAAAATGCTGCTCCCTATCCTAGAGAAGTTTTAAGCATCAACTTATTGAATCAGTTGTTTTCTTGCTCAAACCATGAGCAAACACCTGTCAAACTCAGACATTTCTCTCAAAACACAGGGAAGTTGATTTGCACAGCACTAGTATTATCAGAGGACTTTGGAGTTAGTCAAAACCCAATTTTTTGCCTGGAATTATTACTCTCCTGCCATGTCAGTCATTTTTACATGGCAGGAGAGTAATAATTCCAGGCGAAAAAAGGGTTTTTGACTAACTCCAAGGTCCTCTGATAATACTAGGTTTGGACTTGATTTAAATGACAGATGTGGTTATTTGTTCTTGTGAACATAATTGCATAACCCTATCTCCCCCCAAAAAACGAATCCCGTGCAAATAGAGCTTTAGGGTCTATACTACTGTTGGCCAAAAAAATCTGTGTAACACAATAACAGCAGTAACTTGGAACAGCATTTTGTAATCCGTTGTCTATGTAAAAACTGTAATGCCATTTTTTTTTCACGTCAAATCCAAAAACGGTTGAAATGAAAGTTGATTGCTCCACCAAATAGATGTACAATCCCAATTAATTTTTTTATAAAAAAGGCCAACAATGCATTTCTGGCACAGGCTTCTTGGAATCAAATTAGGGTAACACTACTTGACACCTGGTGTCACGTTCGTGAGGAGAGAGAGACGGACCAAGGCGCAGCTGATGTTGAGTTACACATATTTATTATCAAGTGAAACTTAGCAAGAACAAAACAATAAATCAATAAACTAACTTGGTGCACTGGGACTGGGTTGAACGCTGTACCCGGACTGGGCACCGGCGCAGAGGGAGGCTCCGGCCTTGGAGCTGGGCTGGTTGCCATGCCTGGACTGGTCACCGGCGCTGAGTAAGGCTCCGGCCTAGGAGCGGGACTAGACGCGGTGTCTGGACTTGGCATCGGCGCAGAGGAAGACTCCTGCCATGGAGCGGGACTGGACGCCGTGCCTGGACTGCGCACTGGTGCAGAGGAAGGCTCCGGCCTTGGAGCTGGACTGGATGCCATGCCCGGACTGGGCACCGGCGCAGAGGAAGGCTCCTGCCCTGGAGTGGGACTGGACGCCGTGCCTGGACTGTGCACCGGCGCAGAGGAAGGCTCCTGTCCTGGAGCTGGACTGGACGCCTTGCCTGGAAGCTCTGGACCGTTGACCCTCGCTGGAGGTTCCGGAACGTGGACTGTCGCTGGATGTTCCGGACTGTGGACCGTCGCAGGAGGTTCCGGACTGTGGACCATCGTAGGAGGTTCCGGACTGTGGACCGTCGAACGGAAGCTCTGGACTGGAAACCGTCGCCGGAAGCTCTGGACTGGGAACTGTCGCCGGAAGCTCTGGACTGGGAACCGTCGCTGGAAGCTCTGGACTGGGAATCGTCGCCGGAAGCTCTGGACTGGGAACCGTCGCCGGAAGCTCTGGACTGGGAACCGTCGCCGGAAGCTCTGGACTGTGAACCGTCGCCGGAAGATCTGGACTGTGAAACGTCACCAGAAGCTCTGGACTGGGAACCATCGCTGGCGGCTCTGGACTGGAGGCCTAGTGTGTGGAGCCGGTACAGGCGGCACCGGACTGGTGACACACACTTCAGGGCGAGTGCGTGGAACTGGCACAGGACGTACCGGACTGGAGAGGCGCACTGGACGCCTGATGCGTGGAGCCGGCACAGGTGGTACCGGACTGGTGATACGCACTTCAGGGCAAGTGCGGGGAGCTGCTACAGGATGTACCGGACTGGGGAGGCGCACCGGAGGCCTGATGCGTGGTGCCGGCTCAGGTTGCACCGGACTGGTGACACGCTCTTCAGGGCGAGTGCGTGGAGCAGGCACAGGACGTACCTGACTGGGGACACGCACTCCAGGGCGAGTGCGAGGAGGAGACACAGGACGTACCGGACTGGGTAGGCGCACTGGAGGCCTAGTGCGTGAAGCCGGCACAGGTGGTACCGGACTGGTAACACACACTTCAGGGCAAGTGCGAGTAGGAGACACAGGACGTACCGGACTGGGAAGGCGCACTGGAGGCCTAGTGCGTGGAGCCGGCACAGGTGGTACCGGACTGGTGACACACACTTCAGGGCAAGTGCGAGGAGGAGACACAGGACGTACTGGGCTGTGAAGGCGCACTGGAGACCTGGTGCATATAGCCGGCACAAATGGTACCGGACCAATGACACGCTCCTTAAGGCGATTTTGGAGAGCTGGCACAGGACGTACAGGGCTGGGAAGGCGTACTGGAGACCTGGTGCGTGGAGCCGGCACAGATTTTACCAGACTGATAGCATGCTCCTCAGGACGAGTACGGAGAGCTGACTCAGGTGGCATTAAACTGATAACACGCTCCTTAGGGCAGATGTCGTGCATCCTCCACCAACTCAACAACTCTCTCCGTCCTTTCTCCTCCAATTTCTTCCTCTTCTCCCAGACTGGCTCTGGTTCACTCCTCGGCTCCGTCGACCACTCCTTGTGACCCCCCCCAAAAGAAATTGGGGCTGTTTTTTGGGCTTTCTTTGTGGCCGCGAACCCCGGCGTCGTCACTGTCCTTCTTGCGTCCTCTGTGACTCCTGTCAAGGAAGGATCTCCTGTCCTTCCATTATTTCTTCCCAGGTCCAACTTATTTCCCCCCATCGTAGTACGCTGCTTGGTCCTTGGTTGGTGGGATCTTCTGTCAAGTTCGTCGTAAGAATTATTGGACCAAGGTGCAGCGTGATATGGTTTCCACATGTTTATTAAACTTCTTGTCAATAGGGGGGTGCTATTTTCACTTTGGAAAAAATCGTGCCCACATTAAACTGCCTCGTACTCTATTCTAGATCATACAATATGCATATTGTTATTACTATTGGATAGAAAACACTCTCAAGTTTCTAAAACTGTTTGAATTATATCTGTGAGTAAAACAGAACTCATTTTGCAGCAAACTTCCACAGAGGAAGTGAAAAATCTGAAAACGAGGCTCTGTTCCAGGGCCTGCCTATTAAACTGGCTTATATTTATCGATATACATGCACTTCATACGCCTTCCACTAGATGTCAACAGGCAGTGGAAGGTGGAATGGGGTGTCTAGCTTGATCTGAGGTCGAACAAGAGCTTTTGGAGTGGCAGGTCAAGAATTTCCTTTCTCTACCTAGGCGCGCGAAGCACCTCCATATTGTCTTCTGATAAGCCTTCGGTATACACGGCTAATATCTCCGGCTCTGATTTTATTTGATACATGTGATAATAACTTCGTAAAGTATGTTTTTTCAACCGAGTTTTATCAGATTATTCAACGTTTATTGGGACTTTTGGAGTTTTCCGTTCTTTGCGTCGAGAGAAACTGGGAACGTCATCAACATTGGCTAGCATTGTGGCACGAATTCGACAGGAGAAAAGGGCATTCTAAAACCAAACAACGATTTATTCTGGAAATAGGACTCCTTGTACAAGATTCTGATGGAAGCTCAGCAAAAGTAAGAACAATTTATGATGTTATTTCGTATTTCTGTGGAAAATGTTATTTCTATTCTCCGCCGTTTTGGCGGGCGCTGTCTCGCAATTACGCAAGCTGTTTGTTATGGTAAAGTTATTTTTTTAAATCTAACACGGCGGTTGCATTAAGAACCAGTGTATCTTTCATTTGCCATACAACAAGTATTTTTATGTAAAGTTTATGATGAGTTCTTTGGTCAGATTAGGTGAGTGTCCAAAATAGCTCCTGACATTCTGGGGAAATGTTGCTACATTTTCACAATGTATAACCACGGTTTGCAGCTCTAAATATGCACATTTTCGAACAAAACATAAGTGTATTGTATAACCTGATGTTATAAGACTGTCATCTGATGAAGTTGTTCAAGGTTAGTGATTAATTTTATATCTTTTGCTGGTTTTTGCGAATGCTATCTATGCGGTGAATAAATGCGGTTGTGTGTTTGGCTATTGTGGTAAGCTAAACATCTTTCATTTGCTGTACACCATGTATTTTTCATAAATGTTTTATGATGAGTATTTAGGTATTTCACGTTGCTCTCTGTAATTATTCTGGCTGCTTTGGTGATATTTTTGATGGTAGCTGCAATGTAAAACTATGATTTATACCTCAAATATGCACATTTTCGAACAAAACATAAATTTATTGTATAACATGTTATAAGACTGTCATCTGATGAAGTTGTTTCTTGGTTAGTGACTAATTATATCTCTATTTGGTCGGTTTTGTGATAGCTACCTATGCTGTAGAAACATGGTGAAAATATGCGGTTGTGTGTTTGGCTATTGTGGTTAGCTAATAGAAATACATATTGTGTTTTCGCTGTAAAACATTTTAAAAATCGGAAATGATGGCTGGATTCACAAGATGTTTATCTTTCATTTGCTGTATTGGACTTGTGATTTCATGAAAATTATATTATATGATATCCCTGTCCCGTTAGGCTAGGCTATGCTAGTCAGCTTTTTTGATGAGGATGCTCCCGGATCCGGGATGGGTATCACTGAAAGGTTTTAACTGAAACGCACAAAAACAATAAAGAATGAACGAAACGTGAAGACAATGGAGTGCTCACAGGCAACTACACATAAACAAGATCCCACCAACACAGTTGGGAGAAAATGCTACCTAAATATGATCCCCAATTAGAGACAACGATTACCAGCTGCCTCTAATTGGGAATCATACAAATCACCAACATAGAAAAATTTTACTACAACCCCACATAGAAATAATAAACTAGAATACCCCCCAGTCACGTAACACCTAGCATCATAATACATTATGACACGGTCATAAACATGTCATAATATGTCATAACAGCTGACATAACTTGTCATAAGCTGTCATAATATGTCCATAACGGTATCATGACCCATATATTTAGTTCTGTTGTGGCATATATTGCATTATTTTATGGCTGGTTATGAAGAAAAAAAAACATTTATTAAAAACTAAATAGGTTTTTTTCACATATTTTAAAGAACTTGTAGAAAATACAATTTATGACACTGTCATGAAGCATTATAACCATCAGCATCATATGAGCCAGATAGGCCTATCACATCAGTCATCAGTCAAAAAGAGGGCACCTTATCCTGCTCCTGAAATCTGCTCCTGCATTCATCCCAGTCATCAGCAACAGAGCATTGGGTTAGGTGCATGTCTGACATCAATGTGTATGCAATTAAAATGACTATTTAATATGATCAATTTCAGAAAATATTACAACAAAAATACTGTGGAGAAGTCAGCTATGATGTAATTGCATGTTTTGCCTTGTGTGTTTTTGGTTTTGAAACTCGTCGGTCTCATAGCCAGCCATAAAACAACGCAATATATGTCACAACAGGTGTAAATATATGTGTCATGACAGTGTTATGACCATATTATGACAGGTTATGTCAGTTCATAACGTGTTATGACGCTAAGTGTCAAGTAAAGTGTTACCATTTTGGATATACAAAAGGAAAAAAGTCACTGTCACACCAGATTTTATGCTTTTAACTTCTTCAGAACTCTTTCATCCCCTTACTCATTGGCCCTCCCACTGTCCCGCTTGCGGTCAGGTGCATATTTCAGGCAGGTTGATGTTGCCTGTAGTATTTCTGCCTCTGTACCCTTTGATTCGCCAAGACTCTCACCTGCAGTAAAGGGGGAAAACAAATATTAGCTAGAGAAGGAATTCAAATGTCATGTAAAATGTCATGATTTGGACTCCACCGTACCTTTAATGATGCTGCAAAGGTTGGAGACCTAAAAGGCCCTCTTCCTTTGTTTCATTTCATGTTCATCGTTGACACAAGGCCTTTTGTCAGGGTTCTGTATTGAACACAAAATATGTACTTTACAAGGAACACACCATGACCTAATTGAAATGTTAAACAAATGTAGTAATAGTTTACCGGTACATCACTCTTCACCTGGTCCAGTATGTCTTTCCCTCCCAGCTTTGAGATATCTGTAATTTTACAAATGGACACTAATGCATTACACATGTATAGGATCATCCAGTACAACATGGCGATATAATGTAATTCAACTCATACCAATGAAACATTTAATTTCTCACCATGTCTTTTTGAAAATCACTCTCCGTTAGCTGCTCTTCCATCTTTAGTGAATCATTCAGGTTGAAGACCAATTCCTCAACTAGACTCAGGTGACTGTCCTTCAAAAGGGTCACGGATCTCACAAAAATTCCCAAACAGTAGTTTTACATTTCTACACTTCCAAATCAATATCATAGAAAATGGTTGAAAAAGAAATGTATCATACTTGCCCCCGGCATAGGAAAAGGGTCTGAGCCTTTGCGACGCTTTGGTGACAGGGATCTCTCATCTGAAGAGGCAAAAGGAGACCTCTGTGCCCCACATGACCTGTCCCTGGAGGATGAATGCTCAAGATTCTCAGCAGTATAATATTGGACAACATCATGGCAACTCTTGGTACAATTAGAATACCTTTCCCAAATACGTCGATCAAGAATGAGAGTAACGTTCAGCAGTATCGACATTGTCCTGTTGAAAAACAAATGATAGTCCCACTAAGCGCAAACCAGATGGGATGGCATAGCGCTGCAGAATGCTGTGGTAGCCATGCTGGTTAAGGGTGCCTTGAATTCTAAATAAATCACAGACAGCAAAGCACCCCCACACATCACACCTCCTCCTCCATGCTTCATGGTGGGAACCACACATGCAGAGATTATCCGTTCACCTACTCTGTGTCTCACAAAGACACGGCGGTTGAAACCAAAAATCTCAAATTTGGACTCATCAGACCAAAGGACAGATTTCCACCGGTCTAATGTCAATTGCTCGTGTTTATTGGCCCAAGCAAGTCTCTTATTATTGGTGTCCTTTAGTAGTGGTTTCTTTGCAGCAATTCGATAATGAAGGCCTGATTCACACAACAGTTGATGTTGAGATGTGTCTGTTACTTTAACTCTGTGAAACAATTATTAGGCTGCAATCTGAGGTGCAGTTAACTCTAATCAACTTATCCTCTGCAGCAGAGGTAACTCTGCATCTTCCTTTCCTGTGGCGGTCCTCATGAGTGCCAGTTTCATCTTAGCACTTTTGCGACTGCACTTGAAGAGATTTTCCGAATTGACTGACCTTCATGTCTTAAAGTAATGATGGACTGTTGTTTCTCTTTGCTTATATGAGCTGTTCTTGCCATAATATGGACTTGTTTTTTTACCAAATAACACTATCTTCTGTATACCACGCTTACCTTGTCACAACACAACTGTCTGGCTCAACCGCATTAAGAAGGAAAGCAATTCCACAAATTAACAAGGCACACCTGTTAATGGAAATGCATTCCAGGTGACTACCTCATGAGGCTTGTTGAGAGAATGCCAAGAGCGTGCAAAGCTGAACCGTGCACAGCTGTCATCAAGGCAAAGGGTGGCTACTTTGAAGAATATCAAATATCAAATATATTTTGATTTGTTAAACACTTTTTTGATTCCATGTGTGTAATTTCATAGTTTTGATGTCTTCACTATTATTCTACAATGTAGAAAATATTACTAATAAAGACAAACCCAGGGTACTGTATGTAAGGAAACCAAAAACGATATCCTTTCTACCAAACTTTAAACCAAAATTCTATATGGAGAGTTTTGGATGAAGAAGATTTAAAAAGTCGACCTAAGTCCATTAGCAAACTTTAAACCAAAATTCAATATGGAGAGTTTTGGATGAAGACGATTTAAAAAGTCGACCTAAGCCCATTAGCAAACTTTAAACCAAAATTCTACCACATGCCAAAGTTAACCTCCCAAGCCCCTACCCCCTAGCCAGTTTCACATGTGTTTCACTACACAAAAAAATTGTGAAACATGGAGTGATTTCGTCTGGATTGAGGCTACTTTCCCACGAGCCACATACTTGTAGATTTGAAAGGATCAGTTTAAGTAATACGGTAGAAGATCCTCCCAGTCTGTCAAAAGTCAAGGTGGTTGTTCAGTGGCTAGGGTTTGGGAACAAGGGGTTGATTAGTAATCAGCATTGCAGGCCACCATACTGACATAACCTGAAGGCAGTAGTGGCTGGAGGTGAGAGATTACATTCCTCATGCAATTTTAAACACGACAATATACCAACTTAAAAACTATGCCAAGTAAATCGAATGTACACAAAACGTCAATGTGTGTGTAAACCATGGGTTGGAATCAGTTTAGGGAACAGAACAGAAAACGGTTAAATAATGAAGTTATTTGAGGAACAGAACCCAAACTGAAAACGAAAGTGATCTATACTGTTCCAGAGCAGAACCGTTATTTTAATAGAATGGGAACTAGTTAACTTTTACTTGGTACTCATCCCGGATCCGGGAGCACCCTCATCAGTAAAAAAGCTGACTAGCATAGCCTAGCATAGCGCCACAAGTAAATACTAGCATCTAAATATCATGAAATCACAAGTCCAAGACACCAGATGAAAGATACACATCTTGTGAATCCAGCCATCATTTCTGATTTTTAAAATGTTTTACAGGGAAGACACAATATGTATTTCTATTAGCTAACCACGATAGCAAAAGACCCAACTTTTTTTTCTCCACCATTTGTTTACTGCATAGGTAGCTATCACAAATTCGACCGAATAAAGATATAAATAGTCACTAACCAAGAAACAACTTCATCAGATGACAGTCAGCTAGAATAACTACAGAGACCAACGTGAATTACCTAAATACTCATCATAAAACATTTATGAAAAATACACAGCGTACAGCAAATGAAAGACCAACATCTTGTGAATCCAGCCAATATTTCAGATTTTTTAAGTGTTTTACAGCGAAAACACAATATAGCATTATATTAGCTTACTACAATAGCCAACCACACAGCAGCATTGATTCATGCACGTTAGCGATAGCGAATAAACCAGCAAAAGATATTAAATTTTTCACTAACCTTCTCAAAACTTCATCAGATGACAGTCCTATAACATCATATTACACAATACATATATGGTTTGTTCGAAAATGTGCATATTTAGCGGCACAAATCGTGGTTATACAATGAGAATAGTAGCCAAACTGCAAACAAAATGTCGGGAGAAATCTTGGGAGAGGCACCTAATCTAATCAATAACTAATTGAGTGTTAGATTTTTAAAATTAACGTTACTACGACATACAGCGTGCGTTAAAGCGAGACCGCACCGAAATTAATGGCGGAATAATAGTTTAACATTTTTCAACAGAACAACGAATTAACATCATAAATAGTTCTTACTATTTGATGAGCTTCCATCAGAATCTTGTGCAAGTTGTCCTTTGTCCAGAATAATCGTTGCTCGGTTGTAGATTGTCGTCTTCAACTTTGGAATTAGCAGCAAACATTAGCCATGTGGCGAAAACGTGTCCAACTCACCATAACGCAGCACAAACAAAATACCGAAAATCGCAATATACTGATATAAACTGATATAACTCGGTTTAAATTAACTACATTATGATGTTTTTAACACCTATATCGAATAAAATCAGAGCCGGATAATTCTAACTCCTATAACGAGAGCTTTTCAGAATGCAATCCTGAGGTCTGTCTCGCGTCATGATGAACATTGAAAAGATTGCACCCCCGGTTCCAAGAGCTTTTGTACGGCCTCAGATCTACCTAGACACTCCATTACAATTCTCACTGCTTACTGACATCTAGGGGAAGGCGTATGCAGTGCATGTCGACCCATAGATTACATGCAAATTAATAAACTGACCCTGGAACAGAGTGCCCGATTTCAGATTTCTCACTTCCTGACAGGAAGTTTGCTGCAAAATGAGTTCTGTTTTACTCACAGATATAATTCAAACGGTTTTAGAAACTAGAGAGTGTTTTCTATCCAATAGTAATAATAATATGCATATTGTACGAGCAAGAATTGAGTACGAGGCAGTTTAATTTGGGAACGAATTTTTACAAAGTCGAAATGGCGCCCCCCTATTGAGAAAAGGTTAATCACTTTTTTACGTTCTGGACATTTTTTCCAGTCTCATAAAAATCGTAACAAATCGCTTATGCAAAACCCTCACTCTGTCATTCAGAAACGTATTCCACTGCATGTCTGCCATCTGGAAATCTTTGCCAACGGCGGTGTGTGTGTGTGTGTGTGAGTCCAACGTTAAACCAACTTGGAAGTTCAAAGACGTTCAAAATTCCTCCATAGAAGCCGTTACTCCAAAGGTATAATTCTGTGGGACTAATTGAGATAATGTTGTAACATAACAAAATGTGGAAAAAGCCAATTGGTCTGAATAAGGAGTCTGAATACTTTCAGAATGCACTGTATATATATATATATAAATTGAAAAAATTGAAATATCACATAAGTATTCAAACCCTTTACTCAGTACTTTGTTGAAGCACCTTTGGCAGCAATTACATCCTCGAGTTTTCTTGGGTATGACACTACAAGCTTGGCACACGTGTATTTCTCACATTCTTCTCTGCAGATCTTCTCAAGCTCTGCCAGGTTTGATAGGGAGCATCATTGCACAGCTATTTTGAGGTCTCTCCAGAGACGTTCGATCAGGTTCAAGTCCAGGCTCTGGCTGGGCTTAGGGTCATTGTCCTGTAGGAAGGTGAACCTTCGCCCCAGTCTGAGGTCCTGAGCGCTCTGGAGCAGGTTTAATCAAGGATCTTTCTGTACTGTGCTCCATTCATCTTTCGCTCAATCCTGTCTCCCAGTCCCTGCCACCGATAAACATCCCCACAGCATGATGCTGCCACCATTTACATTTACATTACATTTAAGTCATTTAGCAGACGCTCTTATCCAGAGCGACTTACAAATTGGTGCATTCACCTTATGATATCCAGTGGAACAACCACTTTACAATAGTGCATCTAACTCTTTTAAGGGGGGGGGGGTTAGAAGGATTACTTTATCCTATCCTAGGTATTCCTTAAAGAGGTGGGGTTTCAGGTGTCTCCGGAAGGTGGTGATTGACTCCGCTGACCTGGCGTTGTGAGGGAGTTTGTTCCACCATTGGGGTGCCAGAGCAGCGAACAGTTTTGACTGGGCTGAGCGGGAACTGTACTTCCTCAGAGGTAGGGAGGCGAGCAGGCCAGAGGTGGATGAACGCAGTGCCCTTGTTTGGGTGTAGGGCCTGATCAGAGCCTGAAGGTACGGAGGTGCCGTTCCCCTCACAGCTCCGTAGGCAAGCACCATGGTCTTGTAGCGGATGCGAGCTTCAACTGGAAGCCAGTGGAGAGAGCGGAGGAGCGGGGTGACGTGAGAGAACTTGGGAAAGTTGAACACCAGACGGGCTGCGGCGTTCTGGATGAGTTGTAGGGGTTTAATGGCACAGGCAGGGAGCCCAGCCAACAGCGAGTTGCAGTAATCCAGACGGGAGATGACAAGTGCCTGGATTAGGACCTGCGCCGCTTCCTGCGTGAGGCAGGGTCGTACTCTGCGAATGTTGTAGAGCATGAACCTACAGGAACGGGTCACCGCCTTGATGTTAGTTGAGAACGACAGGGTGTTGTCCAGGATCACGCCAAGGTTCTTAGCACTCTGGGAGGAAGACACAATGGAGTTGTCAACCGTGATGGCGAGATCATGGAACGGGCAGTCCTTCCCCGGGAGGAAGAGCAGCTCCGTCTTGCCGAGGTTCAGCTTGAGGTGGTGATCCGTCATCCACACTGATATGTCAGCCAGACATGCAGAGATGCGATTCACCACCTGGTTATCAGAGGGGGGAAAGGAGAAGATTAATTGTGTGTCGTCTGCATAGCAATGATAGGAGAGACCATGTGAGGATATGACAGAGCCAAGTGACTTGGTGTATAGCGAGAATAGGAGAGGGCCTAGAACAGAGCCCTGGGGGACACCAGTGGTGAGAGCACGTGGTGCGGAGACAGATTCTCGCCACGCCACCTGGTAGGAGCGACCTGTCAGGTAGGACGCAATCCAAGCGTGGGCCGCGCCGGAGATGCCCAGCTCGGAGAGGGTGGAGAGGAGGATCTGATGGTTCACAGTATCAAAGGCAGCCGATAGGTCTAGAAGGATGAGAGCAGAGGAGAGAGAGTTAGCTTTAGCAGTGCGGAGCGCCTCCGTGACACAGAGAAGAGCAGTCTCAGTTGAATGACTAGTCTTGAAACCTGACTGATTTGGATCAAGAAGGTCATTCTGAGAGAGATAGCAGGAGAGCTGGCCAAGGACGGCACGTTCAAGAGTTTTGGAGAGAAAAGAAAGAAGGGATACTGGTCTGTAGTTGTTGACATCGGAGGGATCGAGTGTAGGTTTTTTCAGAAGGGGTGCAACTCTCGCTCTCTTGAAGACGGAAGGGACGTAGCCAGCGGTCAAGGATGAGTTGATGAGCGAGGTGAGGTAAGGGAGAAGGTCTCCGGAAATGGTCTGGAGAAGAGAGGAGGGGATAGGGTCAAGCGGGCAGGTTGTTGGGCGGCCGGCCGTCACAAGACGCGAGATTTCATCTGGAGAGAGAGGGGAGAAAGAGGTCAAAGCACAGGGTAGGGCAGTGTGAGCAGAACCAGCGGTGTCGTTTGACTTAGCAAACGAGGATCGGATGTCGTCGACCTTCTTTTCAAAATGGTTGACGAAGTCATCAGCAGAGAGGGAGGAGGGGGGAGGAGGGGGAGGAGGATTCAGGAGGGAGGAGAAGGTGGCAAAGAGCTTCCTAGGGTTAGAGGCAGATGCTTGGAATTTAGTGGTAGAAATTGGCTTTAGCAGCAGAGACAGAAGAGGAGAATGTAGAGAGGAGGGAGTGAAAGGATGCCAGGTCCGCAGGGAGGCGAGTTTTCCTCCATTTCCGCTCGGCTGCCCGGAGCCCTGTTCTGTGAGCTCGCAATGAGTCGTCGAGCCACGGAGCAGGAGGGGAGGACCGAGCCGGCCTGGAGGATAGGGGACATAGAGAGTCAAAGGATGCAGAAAGGGAGGAGAGGAGGGTTGAGGAGGCAGAATCAGGAGATAGGTTGGAGAAGGTTTGAGCAGAGGGAAGAGATGATAGGATGGAAGAGGAGAGAGTAGCGGGGGAGAGAGAGCGAAGGTTGGGACGGCGCGATACCATCCGAGTAGGGGCAGTGTGGGAAGTGTTGGATGAGAGCGAGAGGGAAAAGGATACAAGGTAGTGGTCGGAGACTTGGAGGGGAGTTGCAATGAGATTAGTGGAAGAACAGCATCTAGTAAAGATGAGGTCAAGCGTATTGCCTGCCTTGTGAGTAGGGGGGGAAGGTGAGAGGGTGAGGTCAAAAGAGGAGAGGAGTGGAAAGAAGGAGGCAGAGAGGAATGAGTCAAAGGTAGACGTGGGGAGGTTAAAGTCACCCAGAACTGTGAGAGGTGAGCCATCCTCAGGAAAGGAACTTATCAGGGCGTCAAGCTCATTGATGAACTCTCCAAGGGAACCTGGAGGGCGATAAATGATAAGGATGTTAAGCTTGAAAGGGCTGGTAACTGTGACAGCATGGAATTCAAAGGAGGCGATAGACAGATGGGTCAGGGGAAAAAGAGAGAATGTCCACTTGGGAGAGATGAGGATCCCAGTGCCACCACCCCGCTGACCAGAAGCTCTCGGGGTGTGCGAGAACACGTGGGCAGACGAGGAGAGAGCAGTAGGAGTAGCAGTGTTATCAGTGGTAATCCATGTTTCCGTCAGTGCCAAGAAGTCGAGGGACTGGAGGGAAGCATAGGCTGAGACCACCGTGCTTCACAGTAGGGATGGTGTCAGGTTTCCTCTAGACTTGATGCTTGGCATTCAGGCCAAAGAGTTCAATCTTGGTTTCATCAGACCAGAGAATCTTGTTTCTCATGGTCAGAGAGTCCTTGTGGTTTCTTTTGGCAAACTCCAAGCAGACTGTCATGTGCCTTTTCCTGAGGAATGACTTCCGTCTGGCCACTTCCGTCTGGCCACTCTACCACGAGGGCCTGTCTGGCCACTCTACCATAAAGGCATGATTCTCCCATCTCAACAAAATAACTGTGGAGCTCTGTCAGAGTAAACATTGGTTCTTGGTCACCTCCCTGACCAAGGCCCTTCTCCCCCGATTGCTCCGTTTGGCCATACAGAAAGCTCTAGGAAGAGTGTTGGTGGTTCCAAACTTCTTCCATTTAAGAATGATGGAGGCCACTGTGTTCTTGGGAACCTTCAATGCTGCAGACATTTTTGGTACCTTTCCCCAGATCTGTGCCTCCTGTGCCTCAACGGACAATTCCTTCGACCTCATGGCTTGGTTTTTGCTCTGACATCTACTATCAACTGTGGGACCTTATATAGACAGGTGTGTGCCTTTCCAAATCATGTCCAATCAAATGAATTTACCACAGGTGGGCTCCAATCAAGTTGTAGAAACATCTCAAGGATCATCAATGGAAACCGGATACACCTGAGCTCAATTTCGAGTTTTACAGCAAAGGGTCTGAATACTTACGTAAATAAGGTATTTCTGTTTGTTATGTTTAATAAATTTTAAAAAATGTCTAATATCCTGTTTGCGCTTTGTCATTATGGGGTATTGTGTGTAGATTTATTCGGGAAAACATGTATTTAATCTGTTTTGGAATAAGGCTGTAACGTAACAAAATGTGGAAAAGTCAAGACGTATGAATACTTTCCGAATGCACTTTATACCACGTCCAAGTCGAGAGCCACCGTGTTGGAAATGGGCTCATTGTTGCCACCTTAGATTGTAGATGCCATTGTTTATTATATTCTCATCACCCTTTATACAAGTTTACACCCGCCAAAGCAGAGCTCCGGCAGTCCGTAGAGGCGAACCTGAAGTAGTAGATTCCTTTCACTGGTGCTTTGAAGATACCTGTAGTTGGGTTGTAGGCCGTGCCAATGTTTGTGATGACGGTTTTGTAGACCAACGTGGTTTTAGTGTTGTAGACCAGCATGGTTTTGGTCTGAGTCAACCGTGGTTTAGGAAACAGCTCTGAGATTTAACGATGCTCCTACGAAAGTTCTGACGATGAACTTCAGCCTTAAGATGCTTTTGGAAACCTGGCCCTGATCTTACTTGGCAAAACTGTAACTGTATTGCCTTGGATAGGGCAGACACAGCCTTGCTGATGAGGTCCTCGGGATAAATCATTTATTTTTTGCATTTGCGGATATTTTAGATACTTGCGATGTTGAAGTCTTTGGAGGCACATGGAAGAAGGAAGAAGTTGTCAGTTTGAGAATGGTGAATGACATCACAGACAAGGTTTCCATCGTCTCTTATTTCTTTGACAAATGTCCTGGAGGAGGAAGCAACCATCTCGCATGTTAGCAATTAAGGTAGTTGAGTGAGAAGTTGTGAAATGCAACCTCATCTGCCAAGTGAGTGAAACCATGTAAATTGTACATTGTAAATGTATCACCATAGACACACTAGCTCACCACAACAAAGTGCATCAGCGGGTGTTTGGCATAATCAAGGTAAATCTACAGTCATCGGAATCTCGCAAAATTGACATGGCTACAGGGATACAACGTGGCAATAGACCTTTTTGGAAACAACCTTGTTCAATACTATGGAACCCGTGTAAAGCAAAAACCGCCTGTACTCAGAGGTTTTCCAGTGGTCAAGTCCTGCCAGTGACCGAGGTTGTCGGGCAAATTCGGTTGACAATATGTCTCGAAAGGAAATCAGCCTCTGACAACTTGGTTTTCTGAGAGGAAGACAGTCTGCATGTTCTAGGGCCTTGTTTAAGGAAAATCATCATCCTCCTCATGACACCCAAGCACACCATATGCATATCTTCTTGAGGGCAGGGGGCAGCATTTTCACTTTCGGGAAAAATAGCATGCCAAAATTCAACTGCTTGCTACTCATCCCCAGAATATAAGATATGCATATTATTAGTAGATTTGGATAGAAAACACTCTGAAGTTTCTAAAACTGTTTGAATCATGTCTGTGAGAATAACAGAACTTATGTAGCAGGCAAAACCCTGAGGACAAACCATTCAGAATTTGTATTTTTTTGATGTCACTGTCTTTTCAATGAGTTTGTTTAGAGACACCAGATTTCTAATGGACTTGCTTGCAGTTCCTACCGCTTCCACTGGATGTCACCAGTCCTTGGAAATCGGTTGAGGTTATTCCTTTGTGTAGTGAAGAAGTAGGGCTATCGTAAATGAGGGTCACATTAAGTAAATTTTTTGAGAGAGTCACGTTACGAAAAAAGTTGCGTCAGTTGGTTTTCTTTTTGTATTGAACACAGATCATCCCGTCTTCAAATTGATCGATTATCAACGTTTAAAAATACCTAACGTTGTATTACCAAAGTAGTTTGAAATGTTTTGGTAAAGTTTACATGTAACTTTTGATATATTTTGTAGTGACTTGGCGAAATTTGGAAGCTGTGTTTTTCTGGATGAAACGGTCCAAATAAATTGACATTTTGGATATATATCGACGGAATTAATTGAACAAAAGGACCATTTGTGATGTTTATGGGACATATTGGAGTGCCAACAAAAGAATTTCGTCAAAGGTAAGGCATGATTTATATTTTATTTCTGCATTTTGTGTCGTGCTTGCAGGGTTGAAATATGCTTCTCTCTTTGTTTACAATGGTGCTATCACCAGATAATAGCATCTTATGCTTTCGCCGAAAAGCTTTTTTGAAATCTGACATGTTGGCTGGATTCACATCGAGTGTAGCTTAATTTGGTATCTTACATGTGTGATTTAATGAAAGTTAGATTTTTATATCATGTTATTTGAATATGGCGCGCTCTGTTTTCCCTGGCCAGAGAAGATATAATGGAAACCTGAAATACAAGAAACTCCGCTGTTTATCAATGGAGGTGCAGTTAGCTGATGGCTAGCCACGTAGGCCAAGTTATTGAATTCACCATCATTTCACTCTGGATGTGTCCCCTCAGAGTTCCCCACTAGCCTTCCATTCCAAGAGCCTTTAATCTGACATATTTTGCATGCAAAATATCCACTATGGGATTTGATGCATTTTAGCATGGTTGGTGCATCACACAGAAAATCTTTGATGGTGACATGGTAATGACCATTTGTCAGATCCATACCCGAAACCAGGATCACCTTCAACTCAGATAGGACATCACTCAGGTAATCATCCACAGGCACTGGATTAGCCTCTCTAGTGAATAAGGCAACAACAAATGGATAGAAATCATAAAAAATGTATAAAATAGGCCCAAGTTGGCAGCTAAATTATTTGAAAAAAAGGAACACCATCACATTTGATTTTCAAATCTATCAAATCCTCAATGAAATATGGATGTTCAACTAGAGTCTTCACTATACTATACTCTCTGGGTGCATCCTTTCCTAAGATGTACTCTTAAGGAGACTAATGTGGAAAACTGTGTAGTTTTAACCAGCTTTATCACAGTTGCAGCTGACAGCCTTTTTCTGTGGCAACACGATACTGGCGACCTCCTTCCGTTATACACAGGTGTTCGGAGCATGCTAGATAGCCAATTAGCACAGGTGGTCCCTCTGCCTTCCATCTGTCTTCCATAAACACACGCTGTGACATGGAGATATGGCTGTGTGGGAACAAGAACAATATAAAGATGTTTATCAATTTAACATAGATTTTTTTTAAATGGTTTCTCGCTGATATGAAAAATAAGATCCTTATGCTTCCAAAACTGTACGGGTTAATGTTCAGACCAAGCGCTGGGGCTCTTAACAAAACTCCCCCGTGCAGAAGACGCCTTCGTCCAATGACACGTGTAATGCAAAGGATCTGAGAATCATGATCAAGGGCTGGGAGTATGCATAAGTGTGCGTGAATCTTTTGGAACTTTAAGCCCCTTTTCTCTGACAATTACCAATAAACGACTTACTGCACCCCTGGTGAGGTTGTTTTCATTAGCCCAAGATGCCAGTTTCACACATAACCCATCCTTCGTTGCATTTTGGGCAGATCCTGCTTCAGACACTGACAACCTCTTAATCTCATCACTTGATTAACTTGAAATTGATTGAGTTCTGTGTTAATTATCGTGGGCTACCCATACTAATAAGGAAATATGGTAAATCAGGTACAGCGGTCAGATGACATCACGAACAAGGGTGTATTCATTATGGAAACTGTTTACCATTTCAGAACCAAACAAACCATACCTGAGTTAGCATTTTCCATTTGGAGTAAACGGTTTCTGTTGCAGAATGTTTTGCAACAGACGCAACGTTTTGCAACAGAATCGGTCTAATCATTACACATCAGGTTGACAAAACACCTTTTTCACTAGTGTGGCTACACTCCATGCAATGTAAATCACAAAACATCATATGTTAGCCCTATAAATAGAACTCCAAATTCAAGATATTAATATAAGAAACATTTGGATATTGTCTTATCCATATATATTGTGAATAACATATTTATAAAATACAATATACAGTACAAAGGGAAAAGCTGATTTGGCATCTTATTTATAAGGCTAATAGCAATACTTCTAAACTTCTAAAGATGACTCATGAATGAAAGATAAGATACCTAGCTACACTTTGAAATCGTGGTGTCCTTTGACACCATCATTTGTCAATGTACTACATTGAATGTGGCCTACCTAAACCCAACCTCACTCCAAAATTACTTTAACACACAGTAGCTTGTGTAAAACAAATTAGAGGAGTAACTTTCAACTATTCAATGTCATTAAGGTAGAGCACAGCTGCGCAAATGAGTATGGAGGCTGATCAGTGTCCATATGTGGTGACATGATAGCTCAGCAGAAACTAACACAGCTTGATTCCAAAGACATCTTGGCCCGGTTGGAACTTAGGGCAGCGATGGAACTTTGACTTATTCGTGATTTAACGGTGCAACTTTTTATACCACGGCCGAATGTAACATGCTTTTCCCATAACACCACGCAGAGAGAACATTCACTAAGTGCATCATTGAGGCATTTGTCGATACTGATAGGATCAAAAAAAAAAAAAGGCAGCACTGCTCTCTGTATCGGATCAGCGTTCTCCCAAACATTAAAATACAAAATACTCTACAATACTGATGACGGATAAGCTCCTAGAGAGATAATATCACCAATTGCTTCAAATATTGATGAGACTCTCACAAAAACATACATACAGTTGAAGTCGGAAGTTTAAATACACTTAGGGTGGAGTCATTAAAACTCGTTTTTCAACCACTCCACTAATTTCTTGTTAACAAACTATAGTTTTGTATATGACAAAAGTACATTATTACTAGACAGATTAATTCAGTTATAATTCACAGTATCACAATTCCAGTGTGTCAGACGTTTACATACACTAAGTTGACTCTGCCTTCTGACGCTTCTGATAGGCTAATTGACATCATTTGAGTCAACTGGAGGTGTACCTGTGGATCTATTTCAAGGCCTACTTCAAACTCAGTGCCTCTTTGCTTGACATCATGGGGATATCAAAAGAAATCAGCAAAGACCTCAGAAAAAAAATTGTAGACCTCCACAAGTCTGGTTCATCCTTGAGAGACGCAGACTCGGTCTCAATCTTTAAGTCTTTATTGAAGACTCATCTCTTCAGTAGGTCCTATGATTGAGTGTAGTCTGGCCCAGGAGTGTGAAGGTGAAAGGAAAGGCTCTGGAGCAATGAACCGCCCTTGCTGTCTCTACCTGGCCGGTTCCGCTCTCTCCACTGGGATTCTCTGCCTCTAACCCTATTACAGGGCCTGAGTCACTGGCTTACTGGTGCTCTTTCATGCCATCCCTAGGAGGGGTGCGTCACTTGAGTGGGTTGAGTCACTGACGTGATCTTCCTGTCTGGGTTGGCGCCCCCCCCTTGGGTTGTGCCGTGGCGGAGATCTTTGTGGGCTATACTCGGCCTTGTCTCAGGATGGTAAGTTGGTGGTTGAAGATATCCCTCTAGTGGTGTGGGGGCTGTGCCTTGGCAAAGTGGGTGGGGTTATATCCTTCCTGTTTGGCCTGTCCGGGGGTATCATCGGATGGGGCCACAGTGTCTCCTGACCCCTCCTGTCTCAGCCTCCAGTATTTATGCTGTATTAGTTTATGTGTCGGGGGGCTAGGTTCAGTTTGTTATATCTGGAGTACTTCTGTCTTATCCGGTGTCCTGTGTGAATTTAAGTATGCTCTCTCTAATTCTCTCTTTCTCTCTTTCTTTCTCTCTCTCGGAGGACCTGTGCCCTAGGACCATGCCTCAGGACGACCTGACATGATGACTCCTTGCTGTCCCCAGTCCACCTGGCCGTGCTGCTGCTCCAGTTTCAACTGTTCTGCCTGCGGCTATGGAACCCGGACCTGTTCACCGGACGTGCTACCTGTCCCAGACCTGCTGTTTTCAACTCTCTAGAGACCGCAGGAGCGGTAGAGATACTCTTAATGGTCGGCTATGAAAAGCCAACTGACATTTACTCCTGAGGTGCTGACTTGCTGCACCCTCGACAACTACTGTGATTATTATTATTTGACCATGCTGGTCATTTATGAACATTTGACAATCTTGGCCATGTTCTGTTATAATCTCCACCCGGCACAGCCAGAAGAGGACTGGCCACCCCTCATAGCCTGGTTCCTCTCTAGGTTTCTTCCTAGGTTTTGGCCTTTCTAGGGAGTTTTTCCTAGCCACCGTGCTTCTACACCTGCATTGCTTGCTGTTTGGGGTTTTAGGCTGGGTTTCTGTACATCACTTTGAGATATCAGCTGATTTTCCAATTGGCTGTATAAATAAATTTGATTTGATTTGAGAGAAATTTCCAAACTCTTGAAGGTACCACGTTCATCTGTACAAACAACAGTACGCAAGTATAAACACCATGGGACCACGCAGCCGTCATACCGCTCAGGAAGGAGACGCAGGAAGGAAGGAGTCTCCTAGAGATGAGCGTACTTTGGTGAGAAAAGTGCAAATCAATCCCAGAACAACAGCAAAGGACCTTGTGAAGATGCTGGAGGAAACAGGTACAAAAGTATCTTTATCCACAGTAAAACGAGTCCTATATCGACATAACCTGCTCCAAAACCTCCATAAAATAGCCCGACTACGGTTTGCAACTGCACATGGGGACATAAGATCGTACTTTTTGGAGAAATGTCCTCTGGTCTGATGAAACAAAAATAGAACTGTTTGGCCATAATGACCATCATTATGTGTGGAGGATAAAGCGGAGGCTTGCAAGCCGGAGAACACCATCCCAACCGTGAAGCAAGGGGGTGGCAGCATCATGTTGTGGGCGTGCTTTGCTGCAGAAAGGACTGGTGCACTTCACAAAATAGATGGCATAATGAGGGAGGAAAATTATGTGGATTTATTGAAGCAACATTTCAAGACATCAGTCAGGAAGTTAAAGCTTGGTCGCAATGGGTCTTCCAAATGGACAATGACCCCAAGCATACATCCAAAGTTGAGGCAAAATGGCTTAAGGACAACAAAGTAAAGGTATTGGAGTGGCCATCACAAAGCCCTGACCTCAATCCTATAGAAAATATGTGGGCAAAAATTAAATAGTGTGTGCGAGCAAGGAGGTCTACAAATCTGACTCAGTTACACCAGCTCTGTCAGGAGGAATGGGCCAAAATTCACCCAACTTATTGTGGTAAGCTTGTGAAAGGCTACCCCAAATATTTGACCTAAGGTAAACAATTTAAAGGCATTGCTACCAAATACTAATTGGGTGTATGTAAACTGCCAAAAAGAGCATTTTGAAACAAAATAAACGTTCACATTCAAATGCCTCTCCTGTGAAGTAGTGACGCGCGACATGTGCCTAGTTTCATGAGCAGGCGGAACACACCTCACCTCGATTCAAACTGTTGCTAGAAAATAAAACTTGTTCGAAAATAATTTGAAATTGACAAATCTAAACATAGCCTTTAGATAATTACCAGGCAGCATGCCTTGGTTTGAGGGCAGCGTGGGTTAACTGACTTGTTGCGTAGCAATCACATTTTGTAACAGTGAGTGCATTCTGACATCACGCGCATCAAAAAAAAACTCATGCTGGGACGACCGTTAAAGACATTTGGAACTCACACGTGAAAAGGCTAGTTCCGTTTATCAATCAGTTATTTCAGTTATATGAAAACCAGGGAAATCTGGAGAGTCCCCTGCTGATTAGACTCATACGTTTAATAAATTGTGTCAATAAAATAATAACAAAGCTCATGAGCAATAAAATGGCAAAAGTCTTACCACACTCGATAAATATTAATCAAACAGTGTTTATTAAAAATAGACACTTACAAACATATACAAGAACATGTTTCAGTTTAATACGCTATAAAACAAGATATAGATTCATCAATAATGGCTGTTCATGCCGAAAAGTATTTTGACCGTCTTGAATAGTCTTGTCTATTCAAATACTTGGAAGCTTTCGACTTTCCAGCTGAAATAATAAATGTCATAAAAATATTATATACAGTGCCTTCAGAAAAGGTTCTCACCCTTTGAGTTTTTCCACATTTTGTTGACTTACAGCCTGAACATAAAATGTATTATATTGAGATACACAAAACCCCATAATGTCAAAGGGGAATAATAATAATAGTGTTTAACATGATGCATAGCAAAGGGTCTGAATACTTATGTAAATAAGGTATTTCTGTTTATATATATATACATTTTCAAAAGTATTTTAAACCAAAACCTTAAACGTCTTGAGCCAATAAGTATTCAACCCCTTTGTTATGGCAAGTGTAAATAAGTTCAGGAGTAAAAATGTGCTTAGCAAATCACATAATAAGTTGCATGGACTCTGTGTGCAATAATAGTGTTTAACATGATTTTTGAACGACTACCTCATCTCTGTACCCCACACATACAATTATCTCTAAGGTCCCTCTGTTGAGCAGTGAATTTCAAACACAGATTCAACCACAAAGACCACGTACGTTTTCCGATGCCTCGTAAAGAAACTGGTCCTGAACATCTCTATAACTAAAGAGCATTGTATTTGGTACAAATCATTCCCTAAATTCTAGACCTCAGCTGAATCTGGTCATGAAGGGTGTGGCTGTTGAACAAGTTGAGGAGTCTAAATGACTTGGCGTTACCTTAGATTGTAAACTGTCAAAACATATAGATTCAATGGTTGTAAAGATGGGGAGAGGTCTGCTTTTTTGACACCACACTCCAAAAAGCAAGTTCTGCAGGCTCTAGTTTTGTCTTACAGTATCTTAATTATTGTCCAGTCGTGTGGTCGAGTGCTGAAAGCAACGACCTAGTTCAGCTGCAGCTGGCCCAGAACAGAGCGGCACGTCTTGCTCTTCATTGTAATCAGAGGGGCTGATATATGTAAATACTATGCATGCCAGTCTCTCTTGGCTAAGAGAGACTTTTTCTAAGAAACATTAATATGTTGAAAATCCCAAATTGTTTGCATTGTCAACTTACACACAGCTCTGACACACACACTTACCCCACCAGACATGTCACCAGGGGTCTTTTCACAGTCCCCAAATCCAGAACAAATTCAAGAAAGCATACAGTATTATATAGAGCCATTATTGCATGGAACTCCATTCCATCTCATATTGCTCAAATGAACAACAAACCTGGTTTAAAAAACTAATTAAAGCAACACCTCGCGGCACAACGCCTCTTCCCTATTCGCCCTAGATAGTTTGTGTGCATGTATTGATATGTAGGCTACGTGTGCCTTTTTTTTTTAAATTGATTTTTAATTGATGTAGTTCTGTTCTTGAGCTATTCTTGTTTATTCATGTTCTGTATTATGTCATGTTTTGTGTGGAACCCAGGAAGAGTAGGTGCTGCTTTTGCAACAGCTAATTGGGATCCTAATAAAATACCAAATACCTATTGGTAGATTGGTCAAAATAAAAATAGCATACATTGATTATACTTTTGAGCATGGTGAAGTTATTAATTACACTTTGGATGGTTCATCAATACACCTAGTCACTACAAAGATACAGGTGTCCTTCCTAACTCAATTGCCGGAGAGGAAGGAAACCGCTCAGGTATTTCAAAATGAGGCCAATGGGGACTTTAAAACATTTGCAGAGTTTAATGGCTGTTGTCCCCTCCTGTACTCCCTGTTCACCCACGACTGCATGGCCAAGCACAACTCAAATACCATCATTAAGTTTGATGACGACACAGAGGTAGGCCTTGTTCACAGACAACGATGAGACAGCCTATAGGGAGGTCAGAGACCTGGCAGTGTGATGCCAGGACAACAACCTTTTCCTCAAGGTGAGCAAGACAAAGGAGTTGATAGTGGTCTATAGGAAATGGAGGGCCGAACATGCCCCCTTTAACATCGACAGGGCTGCGTGGAGCGGGTCGAGAGTTTCAAGTTCCTTGGTGTCCACATCACCAAAAAACTATCATGGTCCAAACACACCAAGACAGTCATGAAAAGGGCACGACAACACCTTTCCCCCCTCAGGAGATTTGGCATGGGTCCACAGATCCTCCAAAAGTTTTACAGCTGCACCATCGAGAGCATCCTGACCGGTTGCATCACCGCCTGGTATGGCAACTGCTCGGCATCCGACCTTAAGGCGCTACAGAGGGTAGTGGATACGGCCCAGTACATCACTGGGGCCAAGCTTCCTGCCATCCAGTCCTCCACAGCGCTGTCCAGAATGAACGGTGGGCAGGCAGTGGAAAACTGCGTCCAGTATTGCTTCCAGCTCCAAATAAAATGGGCATTGAGTTCTCCCGTTCCCACTCCTGCTATTTCAGTCATTGGCCTTTCTGTACGACGTTTTCAAATATTTGATTTTGTGCTGCATTGGACATGGGAATGGGAGAACCCCTTCTCTCTCATTTGGGGCGATATCTCGTCATAAATATCTTTATTTCTATACTGTATGCGTTATCTATTTGATTAGACTGTGGCATCCAACCAGAGTGCCAGTAGGTACAAGGTTTCTAATGAAGACCATGATCTTATTTCTGGAGGAATTGTAGAGGTATCTTTGTCCATAATTACCTCAACTGTCCGGTGTGATTTCTTTTTAGGAGGGAGGCAAAACCGCCATGTTAGTCAAATTCATACAATTCTGCTGTCATGATTCATTTATACTTCAAGGATATCCACACAAGATGCATCTTCGACTACCTCCGGAGGTGGTCAGGAAGCTCTAATAACAATCAGTTCACAATGTGTCTTTTGTCTACTCAAATTGTCTGTTTGACCTGCCTCAAACACTTCCCACTGTGCACAGACGTCAGTTAAAACGTCTAGTTTTGATTTCCATTTGGTTGAGTTGTCTACTGACGTGAATTCAATGTGAAATCAACAAAACATTTCACCATGACACTTGATGAAAAGTTCAAAGTTGGGTGAAAGAAATACTAAATTCCCCTTACGTTAATGACAATTTTCCACGTTGATTCAATGTAGTCACGTTTCATTTTTATTTTTTTTACATTGAAATTACTTGGAAACAACGTTGATTGAACTAGTTTTTTCCTAGTGATTTGTTACTATTTTAGTGCTCAACAGCTGCATTTCACAGCATGAAATGTCTTCTGGTCGGCTGACTTATTTGTGAAGTCAAATGTTTGTACACTGGTGATTCCAATGTTATCAAAATCCACTGCTTTTCACTTCACAATGTCTGATTAATCCTAAATCTACTCAACTCCTATTCTCTTCCACTGCACCCTTCAAGCTCTACTCAACACATGTAGGCATGTATACCCCCCTTTAGTGTACAGTATATACACAGACCATGTGAATCAACGTAACCAGACCTCTTTGCCTGATGTTTAATAGTGTTGTTTTCAAGGTAGCGTTAAGAGACAGTTATGTAACATCAGGGTAGAGGCATGAAGAAGGATACATCACTTTAGGGTTGTTGTTGCTGAAAATAAAAAAGAGACTGATATATAAGAGCGCTGTTGTGCGTTGTGAAGAGACAGGTTCTAATAACTGTAGGGTTTGTGAAAGTGAAAGAGCCTGTTACATTACATCTCTATAGGGTTTTTATACATGAAGAGATTTACACTGTAGTGTGGTGTCTGAAGAGACAGGTAGGTTATAATAACAGTATTTTTTGGTGCACATGGAGACAATTGCTTCTATAACTGTAGGTTAGTGCACGAAAAAACAGTTATAATGAAATGTTGTGCATTCTGAAGAGACAGCAGAGGGGACAGACAGAGGACCCGACCGAGGCTCAGGCTGCCCCGACCCTGCCACTAGGATGACAGGAGGTCCTGCCAAACTCGGTGCTCCTGGAGTTGCCTGAAGGACCTTTAGAAGTCAGGGCCCTCCTTCTTCAGAGCCTTGTAGTCCATATTGACGGCCACCAACTGCGGAGGGAGTGAATACATTTAAATACGTTTTGCTTAAATTAAATTCATCAGTGTGTTTTAAGGAAAGCGAATGCAAACTGGCTGCTTACACAGACACACACGCGCACACACATCACAGAAGACTGGTGAGGGGAAGACTGCTCATGATAATGGCATGGAGTGAATGGAACGTTATAAAACATGTGTGATGTATTTGAAACAATTCCATGTATTCTGTTCCATCCATTACTATGAGCCCAGCCGCCTGGGACACACACACATCGTTTAGCATGTTCATTTATTTTCCAACTGCCTCGGTCACACTGAGCAACTCAGGACTGCTGCTCTTTGCAGACGTCATGAACATGGACGCTGTGTGTGCATGCGTCCATGCATGTGTCATGGACAGCACTGTTCAGGGCTACACAGCCTCCCAACTAAACGTGACAGACGACACGTTTTAGCGTCGCCAGTGATTATTTTCACCCTGCATATTTTCCTTGATTGGTCGGCTGTCAACCCCTTGTCTCCCCTCCTCTCCTCTCCCCTCGTCTCCCACCTCCCTCTCCCTTCCCCTCTTCCGCCATCCTCTCTTCAATACTATTATTGTGGTGGACTAAAGTGGAATGTGGATGTGAGACCTTTGCCTGCTTTTAGAGAATTAAACATGGCGTGTGTTGTGACCTTTCGTCGGTCATGACTTTCACTATGGCACTAAGGCTGACACACACACAAATGCACACACGCACAAAGCTACAGCCTTGGAAAAACCCACTCAAACAGACCATCCTTTGAGGTTTCTGTTCAGTTGTTTTCCCATTCAATTAGTGTTTCTCTTGTTTAATATGAACATTAGCTGTTTGAGGTGATGCTCCTTATTCAAGGCATGTGTGTGTGTGTGGATTCGGGAAACTAGCCGTACAAAATGTATTGTGTTAGTTATGGCGAATAGAGATGCTTCAATTTGTTATGAGAGTAAGAAGAGCCCTCAATGTCTGGATTGCTTTGGCCACTAAGGTAGTCAGTGTAGTTGTGTAGTGCCACTGTCTAGGGCTGCGTCCCAAGTGGCCTATAAGGCTATGGTCAAATGTAGGCACTATGTAAGGAATAGGGTGCCATTTGGGATGTACTGTAGCCTTGAGGTGTAGTGCTACTGTGGGTGTGAAGAGGAGGGTGGGATATTTACCTTGTACTGATCGTCTGGACCGTATGTGTTCCAAGGCTCTGGGTTGTTCTTCCTGTTCCAACTGGAGAGGATAGGTGGAGGATAGGAGGGTCGAGAGAGAGAGGGAGGGAGAGGGGAGGCGGAGGGGGGATATTGAGAGAGACAGAGAGGAGAGAGAGAGAGAGAGAGAGAGAGAGAGAGAGAGGGAGAGAGAGAGAGACAGAGAGAGACAGAGAGAGACAGACAGAGACAGAGAGAGAGAGAGAGAGAGAGACAGAGAGAGACAGAGAGAGAGAGACAGAGAGAGAGAGACAGAGAGGGAGAGAGAGAGACAGAGAGAGACAGACAGAGACAGAGAGAGACAGACAGAGACAGAGAGAGACAGACAGAGACAGAGAGAGACAGAGAGAGAGAGAGAGAGACAGAGAGAGACAGAGAGAGACAGAGAGAGACAGAGAGAGACAGAGAGAGACAGAGAGAGACAGAGAGACATGGGGTTAAGACAGACAGTTCATGGCAGACTTCCTCTATTCATTACAGTAAGTAAGTCTGGTTCCCATTGTTCTACGCAGTCATACTCAAACAAAGACACTCTAGTGAATCTAGACAATGATGGCCAGGCCAGCACATCCCCCTACTTTCGAAATGAAGTTTCATTCCAAAACGCTATATGTCTTTTTCAGAAATGTTGGTAAGTTAGCTTTTATTGTTTCAAGAAATTATGGGAAAAAATGGTGTGTTTTTTCACGATCTAATCATGGCATGGAGTTGTTCAATGACAGACATGTATTTGATTAAAATGTATCACTTGATGGTTTCATTTCAGATAAAAAACAACCATGTTTTTTTCCCTAAATGCTATATATCCGCCTCACTCGCGGACAAATAGGTAGTAGTACATAGTGTCTACTTTTGACCATCACAAGTATTTTGCTACACTCACAATACCATCTGCTAACCATGTGTATGTGACCAATGAAATTGGATTTGATACGGCTAGGTTTTACAAAACGAATTGAAACGAATAACTAAATTGCTTATAAAGAAATGTAAAAATGCTACATTTGAGACATCAATATTATTGTTGTTTGTTTCTTAAATAATTCAATACAGTAATATGAGACCTGCAAGTAAAACATGTACATTTGACATTTGAGTAATTTAGCAGATGCTCTTATCCAGAGCGACATACAGTAGAGCATTTCTCTTAAGATTGAGAGTGAGACAAGTGAGACAACCACACAGTCAAACACACAGAATACGAACATTCCATTCGTGCATTGTTTTGCTAAAAAAAAGGCAAATTCACACACATATCTAAAATCTATGAATAAAAAAATTGGAGAACAGTAATATTTAACACACATGAAGGTACTCATAAGTAAGAATTTCAGATTTAAAAAAAATATAGCATTTTGTAAATAAACTCTTCATATCACAACCGTTCACTCACTATTCAGTTTTCATAGTGAATGACTGAGAGTCTATTCCTCCCTATTGCATGGTCAAACACATACAGACTGATGGCCAGGCCAGCACGTCCCTCCGCTCTCTATCATGTGGCCCCAATAATGACCAAAGACCAGAGAGTTTACTAGAACAAAGGGATGACTTCAGTGTCCAAATACTGGATCAAAACAGGAACGACCACAGTGGTGATTACTAAACAGTGATTGTGTTTTAACATATTGCTCATCAGCCAAGATGCAGAAACAGTCGGTCATAAAACGCACAGGTGACATGTTTCATCTTCAGAGAAATGAACAGATAAGATGTAGGAGGTCCTACCTGATGTGGGGTCCCTTGGTAAGACAGGCACGCCTATTACCAGGAAGAAGGACTGAGGGAAGAGCTAAAGGAAGTAAGGAGGATATATTGGTGTTTCGAGCCACACGACCTGTGTGCACATTGTTGTGTGTACGCATGTGGGCTGCCTGTCACATATTCAGGAAGAAAAATATATGGTACACACACACTTTCTGCTGTTGTTATTCCTCTCCTCTCCCTATCCTCCTCCATATGTATGAGCCAGAGGGCCATGTGAGGCGCTGAGGCTGTCAGGCTGGGTTGAGCGGGCAAGGACACTAGCAGGGTAAAGAGAGAGATCGCTGCTCGCTCGCTCACTGCATGGTTTCCTGCCTCTCTCAAACACGCACCCAACCCCACACCCACCCACCCACCAACCCACACACACAGAGCTCCTTTCCTCCCTGCCTGCCTCTGCCTGGCTGCCTGTCAATGTGAGTGACAGGATAAGACACCGCAGACTTCCGGGACAGCAGGGTGACGACGACAGGAATTTAAATAGAAAACGCACATTAAGGGATAGATGGGATGTTGAAACGTCAAATTAAACCACGAAGGCAGGGGTGATACAGAGAGAGAGAGAGAGAGAGAGGTAGTCAAAGAGAGAGAGTGAGGCTGATTCAATCCTCTCGTTATTATATTATGATCTAGTTATTTTAATTACACTGCCAGGCTTTGTGTCATAACATGCTACTTGAGGCACCACCCCGGCAGCTGGTGAAACCGTAACCTACAATATAAGCAACCCATTAAGTAGATTAAGTAGCCTATTTAGCTAGGCTATGTTGTGCATTCTGACCAATGTTTCCCATAAATATTCCTTTCTAAATCCACATTTTAGTAGGTCTACATGAATGGACAATAGGCTTATAAATAAGTGATTTTGATTATGCTAGCCTAATAATAAATGTGTGATATAAGATGTGGACATGTTGTTCACAGCTTTCTGAGATCAATAAGTGACTCAGGGGCCTATTCAGTCAACAGTGCTGGTCTAAATCTGACTCTAAGCTGTTTGATAGACTAGATGATTAGGTCACCGCAAAAAGGTAATCCAGGCTTTGCCAGTGTTGCAGAACATGAACACGTTGCCTGGGCAGCGAACAGACAGGACAACAATAATAATAATATTATGCCATTTTGGACGCAAACAGGAAGCTGTCCACTCACTAGTGCTAATGTATTCCTAGTATGGAAGTTTAAACATCTGCGGCACCTGCAGCTGGGAAAGTTTCCCTACCTACATTATCGTGACTCCAACCAACACGAGACAAAGCATGCGTATTCTGTGAGCTCGGTTCGATATTGCTGTTGCATTTATGACTATTTTGGTGGACTGCCAAGTCAAGTCTGTCGATTTAAGAATTTGGGTCGCGACACAGAAAACAAAGCACTAGGACTGTGTCAGTGCTTTTTTAATATTCGGTAACTATATGTACTGCAGTGACACAGGGAGTCTATCACTATATCACTTTCTATTGAATAATGTATTATGAAGTATTTAATCATGTGTTATGAAAGGTATTAAATGTGCTATTTTGGTATATGCACAAACCTGCCTAGACTACAACCAGCATAGTGGTGAGACATTGGGCAGATGATGGGCATCATCCATGAGAGTCAACAATATTCTACTGGTTATTAGCAGGGTTGTAATTGAAAAAAAGTCACTGTGGGAATCCACTAATGTAACATTTCGAATTCACCTGTCAAAATGATTTCCCTCCATTGGAGAACCAGGTCTCCCCTATTTACACCCCTGATTATTATCTTAAAGCACTTAAATGTGTGCCAAGTGCTACAGATTGCACCTGACTCAAGAGGGTTGAAATCTAAATCAACTATTTTCCTGATCAACATATTTATCCCAGATCCCAAAACACTTCCACATAAAAAAAAAGAGATATGTTTTAAATACAAACTAACTAAATGTATGCTATTGTGTCCATGTGGAACCAGCTCTCTTATGCAGATTTATGTACAGTAGAGTGAAAGTGCAGGGCAGGGACCTGTTGCAAGCCCTCCCTGCTCCCTAGATTGCAGAAGGGGGTCAGAGGAAAAAGAAGAGACGAGAGAGAGGGGTGAGTGAGTGGCAGGGACAACCAGACCTGGGTTCAATTAGTGTTTTTAAAAACCCGAGAGTCAATGTCCACGCCCTCGTGAAAATCGAATTAGCATAATAATAAAAACTCCCCATAAAAATCTGTCAGTTTAAGATAGAGATATCTGGGTTTTTTGCATTGGATGTTTCTCAGTCCACCGTATCCGCTGAGGTCGCACTTCCGCATCTGCAGTGAAAGGTGACAGAGCTAGAGCGGTGTGTAAGGGGTTTTAAATACATGTAAGTAAATAAAAATGTTTCCTGATATTTCTACATGTCTCAGATAAAGGACAGACACTTTTCTTTTGGGGGGGGGAACTGTTGTTCAATGTTGTGAATCTGTTATTCAATGCTTTTGGTATGGGCTAATAGCAGTAAGGCTATTAGTAATGAATCATTTCCCATCAAATCAGTTTTGGGATACTTCAAGGGGTCATAGTAGAGGCTAACTTAGGCCACACTCACAGTACAATTCCATCTAAGCTGTTCTTTTATAGCGTTGCAGAGTTCATATGAACTTAACCCTCCTGTTGTGCTCGTTTCATGTTAATTCATTCTGTGATCCAGGTTCAAAATGTCCGCCCCCATTATAGCTTATTATAAATCCATAATAATAAATATGTTATCACCTAATGTTGTGTTAGATCTTTCTATCAACTTAAGTTCTTGTGAACATTACACGTTTTGAACTTCTATTTGCTATCTATGGCCTGTAGGCCTCATTGACCTGAGCTCATACAACTAGTTTTTGAGTAAAAAAAAGCATAATGTATGGATTATTTTGACTATAACAAAACTCAGATGAAACATATTGTGCTATTTATCACAGACGACTTTGTTTCAAAGTTTAACAAGGACTCTCTTTCTCCTCACCATTGTCATGATCAAAGATATGATCAAGAGCCTCACATACAGTATATCGTTTGGTCATTGTGCTGCCACAGAATGAATTGTGACCAAGGCCTCAAAAAATCTTTATATACCAGAGCTGTGAGAAAAGTTCTATATATTATTGAAACAATGTTGAGATTGTTTGTGAGAATGCCAACATGTGTGGTTCCCATGGGGGGAAAGGTTCTAAAGGGGAAAGGTTCCTGTGGGGGTTGCCATGGAAGCCAAGAAGGGGAGCAAGGTGTGTGTGTGTGTGTGTGTGCTCAAACACACATGCATGTGGGGTTCTTGGAGAGGAAGGGTGTCCATCTGATTAACGGGCACGTGCCTGAACTCAATTGTATACACTAATTGTAGTCTCACCTATTCATGTCTAATGGCCGGTCATTTTTGACCGGGAACACCACAAGTGTACAAAAGAGGCTTTGGGATGATTCGACCGGGGATCAACCCCCAACCTTCCAATCTCAGGGCGGACACTGACTTGATAATGGGGAATATACACGATGAAGCAGGTGCGTGTGTGTGTGTGGCTACAGCAGGGGGCCGCACCTGTAGTGTGTCGCAGTGATTGCGTGTTTTTTTTTAACATTGCATTTTGGAAGTTAGTAATTACATTACTGGTGTTAAGGAACTTAAAGGTCTGCAGTCGCTGCATTACGGGCCAATCAATGACTATTTTCATCCCTGAGTCAAAGGTCGTACCTCAGGGGAAATAGATACTCTCCAGACAGCACAACACAACAGGACAGAGACAAGGTGTTACGTATGGAAGTAATGAGACACAATTTGTTCATGTTAATGTCCTCTACAGGGCAAAGGGAGTACCGAGAGCCATTTAAATGCATGGCTTTGGATGTACCTGTACGTCAATATCCACACGACCATACTAATTAGAATGCATGGCCAAAACATTACAAAATCTAAGTAGTAGCAAGATCTACATCCAGAACACAGAAGCACACCATTGTGCTTCTGATGCAGATAAATATAATTAATAAAACTGATGTCCCAATTCAAGTCAACGATGGCATAATGCGTGGACTGGCAGCCATTTTGAGTGTTCCCATGCCAGGAAGTAAAAGCAGGAAGTGTACCCTTCAATTATTGCTGTGATCTGTTGAGTCAACTCAATTGACATTACAGCAGCTACAGTTGAAATCGGAAGTTGACATACTCTTTAGCCAAATACATCTAAACTCAGTTTCACAATTCCTGACATTTCATCCTAAAATTCCCTGTCTTAGGTCAGTTAGGATCACCACTTTATTTTAAGAATGTGAAATGTCAGAATAATAGCAGAGAGAATGATTTATTTCAGCTTTTATTTCTTTCATCACATTCCCAGTGGGTCAGAAGTTTACATACACTCAATTAGTATTTGGTAGCATTGCCTTCAAATTGTTTAACTTGTCAAACGTTTCGGGTAGTCTTCCACAAGCTTCCCACAATACGTTGGGTGAATTTTGGCTAAAACCTCCTGGCAGAGCTGGTGTAACTGAGTCAGGTTTGTAGGCCTCCTTGCTCGCACACGCCTTTTCAGTTCTGCCCACAAATTTTCTACAGGATTTAGGTCAGGGCTTTGTGATGGCCACTCCAATACCTTGACTTTGTTGTCCTTAAGCCATTTTGCCACAACTTTGGAAGTATGCTTGGGGTCATTGTCCATTTGGAAGACCCATTTGCAACCAAGCTTTAACTTCCTGACTGATGTCTTGAGATGTTGCTTCAATATATCCACATCATTTTCCTCCCTCATGATGTCATCTATTTTGTGAAGTGCACCAGTCCCTCCTGTAGCAAAGCACCCCACAACATGACGCTGCCACCCCCGTGCTTCACAGTTGGGATGGTGTTCATCGGCTTGGAAGCCTCCCCCTTTTTCCTCCAAACATAACAATGGTCATTATGGCCAAACATTTCTATTTTTGTTTCATCAGACCAGAGGACATTTCTGCACAAAGTATGATCTTTGTCCCCACGTGCAGTTGCAAACTATAGTCTGGCGTTTTTATGGCGGTTTCAGAGCAGTGGCTTCTTCCTTGCTGAGTGGCCTTTCAGGTTATGTCGATATAGGACTCGTTTTACTGTGGATATAGATACTTTTGTACCTGTTTCCTCAAGCATCTTCACAAGGTCCTTTGCTGTTGTTCTGGGATTGATTTGCACTTTTCGCACCAAAGTATGTTCATCTCTAGGAGACAGAACGTGCCTCCTTCCTGAGCGGTATGACGGCAGCGTGGTCCCATAGTGTTTATACTTGCGTACTATT
The DNA here is from genome assembly GCF_045679555.1 of Salvelinus alpinus. NCBI lineage: Eukaryota > Metazoa > Chordata > Actinopteri > Salmoniformes > Salmonidae > Salvelinus > Salvelinus alpinus. The sequence goes on from NC_092097.1 coordinate 5,187,401, forward strand.
GTATGTACAGATGAACGTGGTACCTTCAGGTGTTTGGAAATTGCTCCCAAGTATGAACCAGACTTGTGGAGGTCTACAAGCAAAGAGGCACTGAGTTTGAAGGTAGGCCTTGAAATACATCCACAGGTACACCTCTAATTGACTCAAATTATGTAAATGATCCTATCAGAAGCTTCTAAAGCCCTAATTTTCCGGAATTTTCCAAGCTGTTTAAAGGCACAGTCAACTTAGTGTATGTAAACTTCTGACCCACTGGAATAGTGATACAGTGAATTATAAGTGAAATAATCTGTCTGCAAACAATTGTTGGAAAAATGACTTGTGTCATGCACAAAGTAGATGTCCTAACCGACTTGCCAAAACTACAGTTTGTTAACAAGAAATTTGTGGATGAAAAATAAGTTAATGACTCCAACCTATGTGTATGTAAACTTCCGACTTCAACTGTAGATTCCATTGCATGAGCCATATCAGTTAGCATCATTTGAATGAACATTCTACATTACCATGGCGATCCAGCATCAGTTGATAGAACATTCCAAATTACCATGGAAATGATTGCATCACAATACCAGGCAGCCATTGTGAGTGTACCCATGAGTTTACCAGTCAAATTGCCAGAGTTAGAGCTTCCCGTTCTAATCATTCTACTTCAATCTTATGATGTGCCATGCCCAGAAAAATCCATGTGAGTTTATATAAAGAAGTTGTATTTGACATTTCTCAGGAGAACAATATGCTATTTTTGTACCTCATCATGACAACGGTAATGGCCGCCAACTTTCAACACGCAGCGAGGGATCGAGGATAGAGAAATTGACGACGGTCGGGAAGGAAAGGTGTTCAAACAAAAGACGGATGGGAAAATGAGATGCATTACGAGAGGAGGAAAAAAAGTCAATACTTTTAGCCCCTTCCCCATCAGTCTCAGGCATCAGCCATTGTACTCCCAAAGGATTGCTCCGCTCTGTGTTCAAAAGAAGAATCAGAGTGCAATATCAATCCAGCACATTTAAATGTTTTCCATTTATGATTCAGTTAACAGGAAGAGTGCTTCTGATTAAATTTCTCTGTTAGAACGGATGAGGACGACACACACACATGCGCACATGGATGACACGCAGTCACACACACACACCTCTCCATGCCCCACACCATCCTCTACTAAAGCCAGGTCATACCAGCCGCCAGCCCAGGCCTGGATACCCCCGATACATTGCACGACCCGACACACAACCCCTTTACATGTTCTATAGGATGCCTGATTTACCTGCAGGCTGCAAAGTGGAGAGTGGGAAAGGAGTGGAGAGATGCGAGTCCCAGTATGTGTCCCAAATGGCCCCCAATCCCCTATGTAGGGTGCAATTTGATACGCAGGCGCAGACTCAGTGACAAGGGTTAGCCATGCTTTGCTAGGGGAATACAGATGTCTCATTTCAACTAAACCAGGTCTGGAGCAACACACTGACCCTGGCTATGACCCACCTGCCTCCCTGACAAATGATGGATGCTGCTTTGACTACTTTCTGCTCCTCTGTGGCCATGGTTTTATTATACGACTGGACTGGAGCAGAATGACCAGGGGCTACACTGAAACAGTTAGACATGAAAGTAAACAAATGTCACTTAGCAGACACATATTCAAAGTGACTTACAGTGCGTGCATACATATGATCCCCGTGGGAATTGAACCCAGGACCTTGATTTTGCTAGCACCATGCTTTTACCAACTGAGCCAAATCGGACCATTGTATTACATCTATTCAACCTGTCTATGTCAATATCTGACTTGTACTTTTATACGGCCATGCACTTGCCCCTTGCCAGGTTGTCATTACTGGCTTACCTGGTTGAAGAAAACATTATCATTTGATCATTTTATCCCATTTTCATTGACAGTGAGATGCTTGTTAGAGGTAAAATCCAACTAACATTGATATTCACCATCCCTCGGAGCAGAATTTGTGAGGAATGGTGGTTCATAAACAGAAGGCATTGGCAGCTAAGGCTGTGAGTGAATGACAATTTTTTATTCAACACAATCTGTTTGAATTGTTTTCAAAACATTCTGACAGAACACCCAACCAACCACTGACAAACCACAGCCACTGACAACACAACTCAAAACCACAAAAAAACTAAGTAGAAAAGTGGGGAAATGTTCCTACCTAATAAAAACACCTATAATAAATCTGTATTTCTTAAATCGTATCTAGCTTATGCCTAGGAGGCCAGCATCCCGGAGGAAGCCTCTTCCCTGTTGGCATTGAGACTGGTGTTTTGAGGGTACTATTTAATGAAGCTGCCAGTTGAGGACTTGTGAGGCATCTGTTTCTCAAACTAGACACTCTAATGCACTTGTCCTCTTGCTCAGTTCTGCACCGGGACCTCCCAAACCTCTTTCTATTCTGGTTAGAGCAAGTTTATGCTGTTCTATGAAGGGAGTAGTTCAACAGCGTTGTACGAGATCTTCTGTTTCTTGGCAATTTCTCGCATGGAATAGCCTTCATTTCTCAGAACAAGAATAGACTGACGAGTTTCAGAAGAAAGTTATTTGTTTCTGGCCATTTTGAGCCTGTAATCAAACCCACAAATGCTGATGCCCCAGATACTCAACTAGTCTAAAGAAGGCAAGTTTTATTGCTTCTTTAAAATCAGGACAACAGTTTTCAGCTGTGCTAACATAATTGCAAAAGGGTTTTCTAATGATCAATTAGTCTTTTAAAATGATAAACTTGGATTAGCTAACACAACGTGCCATTGGAACACAGGAGTGATGGTTGCTGATAATGGGCCTCTGTACGCCTATGTAGATATTCCATAAAAAATCAGCTGTTTCCAGCTACAATAGTCATTTACAACATTAACAATGTCTACACCGTATTTATGATCAATTTGATGTTATTGTAATGGACAAAAAAATTGCTTTTCTTTCAAAGACAAGGACATTTCTAAGTGACCCCAAACTTTTGAACGGTAGTGTATATCTTTCAACCATGCTGTGATGTTTAACGTACAATTTCAATCTATCTAATCGAATAGAATCCACAGATTGCGAGTTGAAGATAAATACTTTTACTAAGAGTATTAGTATATTAGTAATTAACTGACCCGGTCTCTCCAGATCTCCTAACAGTACTATTTCTAGGGTCAATTTTAGATCAATGCTATGCATTTTCAGCCATTCCTGAACCTGAGACCAGAAACAGGCTACCTGAGGGCAATACCAAAATAAATGGTCTATTGATTCTGTATCCTCACAACAAAATCTGCAGAATTCTTGTTGGTGGCAAGAATTCTATATAATAATTTTAGCTGAAAAGCACGAAGTTTTGAATCTTGTGTCATTTTACATATCAACCATGGAATCGGTACATCAAAAATCTTTCCCCAACTATTTTGCAATCTGTATGGCACAGTTGTCAACATCCTGGTCCTCAAATGAAACTGGTATACTTTCTGATTTGTGCTATTTTTATTCCTCCGCCAGTTTTGATTGTTTATATTGGGCAGACAGACCAGTTCCCTACCTCCTCCCACTGCCACCTGCCTCCTCCATTTTTGGGGTAATGCTGTAATCAATTGGTTGTACTCTTGGATTGAGAAGACCTTCCTGTACGATTATGATAACTCCATAAAGGACATAACTGTCACGTTCCTGACCTGTTTTCTGTTGTTTTGTATGTGTGTGATGGTCAGGGCGTGAGTTTTGGGTGGGCAGTCTATGTTTGCTGTTTCTATGTTGGTTTTGGGTTGCCTGGTATGGCTCTTAATTAGAGGCAGGTGTTTTGCGTTTTGTTCTCACTGTTTGTTTGTGGGTGATTGTCTCCTGTGTCCTTGTCGGTGTACCACACGGGACTGTAGCGTTTGTTCGGTTTTTGTGTAGTCTGTTTTCCCTGTCCGTGCGTTCTTCGTGTTTTATGTAAGTACTCTCGTTCAGGTCTGTCTTCTTCGTTTTGTTGTTTTGTAAAATATTCAAGTGTTCTTCGTGTGTTTAGTTTTGTCTTGTAAATAAAGTTTCATGATGTATTCAAAACCCGCTGCACGTTGGTCAAATCCATGCTACTCCTCTTCTGATGAGGAGAAGGAGGAAGCGCGTAACAATAACTCTACCATTCCAATTTACAATATAATTTAAGAACAAAATAACCTTTTCAAACATCTTTCCCATAAATACAGGTATTTTATCAACCAGCACATTTGAGTTTAGCCATAATATTTGTTGTAATATTTGTTCTATCTTTTAACTTCTTCTGGCTGCAAGCCCGACGTCGGTACACTTATGACAACAGCCAGCTCAAGTGCAGGGCGCGAAATTCAAAATATATTTTTTCGAAATATTTAACTTTCACACATTAACAAGTCCAATACAGCATTTGAAAGATAAACATCTTGTGAATCCAGCCAACATGTCCGATTTTTAAAATGTTTTACAGCGAAAACACCACGTATATTTATGTTAGCTCACCACCAAATACAAAAAAGACAGACATTTTTCACAGCACAGGTAGCATGCACAAAACCAACATAACTAACCAAGATCCAACCAAACTAACCAAGAAACAACTTCATCAGATGACAGTCCTATAACATGTTACACAATAAATCTATGTTTTGTTTGAAAAATGTGCATATTTGAGGTATAAATCAGTTTTACATTGCAGCTACCATCACAGCTACCGTCAGAAATAGCACCGAAGCAGCCAGAGTAATTACAGACACCAACGTCAAATACCTAAATACTCATCATAAAACATTTCTGAAAAATATATGGTGTACAGCAAATGAAAGACGGGCATCTTGTGATTCCAGACAATATTTCCGATTTATTAAGTGTTTTACAGCGAAAACACAATATAGCATTATATTAGCTTACCACAATAGCCAGAAACACAAGCCATTTCCCAGCAGCAAAAGTTAGCGATCGTAACAAACCAGCAAAAGATATATAATTTTTGACTAACCTTGATAAGCTTCATCAGATGACAGTCCTATAACATCAGGTTATACATACTTATGTTTTGTTCGAAAATGTAAATATTTAGAGCTGAAATCAGTGGTTATACATTGTGCTAACGTAGCATCTTTTCCCCACAACGTCCGGATATTCTTCTGACACTCAAATATTCTGACCAAATAACTATTCATAAACACGACAAAAAAATACATGTTGTATAGGAAATGATAGATACACTAGTTCTTAATGCAATCGCTGTGTTAGAATTCTAAAAATAACTTCATTACAACATCCAGCTTAGTTATAGCGAGAGAGTGCCCAAAATCTGGGCGCAAACTACTAGTACAACATGTTCGACAGATACAGTGGGGAGAACAAGTATTTGATACACTGCCGATTTTGCAGGTTTTCCTACTTACAAAGCATGTAGAGGTCTGTAATTTTGATCATAGGTACACTTCAACTGTGAGAGACGGAATCTAAAACAAAAATCCAGAAAATCAAATTGTATGATTTTTAAGTGATTAATTTGCATTTTATTGCATGACATAAGTATTTGATACATCAGAAAAGCAGAACTTAATATTTGGTACAGAAACCATTGTTTGCAATTACAGAGATCATACGTTTCCTGTAGTTCTTGACCAGGTTTGCACACACTGCAGCAGGGATTTTGGCCCACTCCTCCATACAGACCTTCTCCAGATCCTTCAGGTTTCGGGGCTGTCGCTGGGCAATACGGACTTTCAGCTCCCTCCAAAGATGTTCTATTGGGTTCAGATCTGGAGACTGGCTAGGCCACTCCAGGACCTTGAGATGCTTCTTACGGAGCCACTCCTTAGTTGCCCTGGCTGTGTGTTTCGGGTCGTTGTCATGCTGGAAGACCCAGCTACGACCCATCTTCAATGCTCTTACTGAGGGAAGGAGGTTGTTGGCCAAGATCTCGCGATACATGGCCCCATCCATCCTCCCCTCAATACGGTGCAGTCGTCCTGTCCCCTTTGCAGAAAAGCATCCCCAAAGAATGATGTTTCCACCTCCATGCTTCACGGTTGGGATGGTGTTCTTGGGGTTGTACTCATCCTTCTTCTTCTTCCAAACACGGCGAGTGGAGTTTAGACCAAAAAGCTCTATTTTTGTCTCATCAGACCACATGACCTTCTCCCATTCCTCCTCTGGATCATCCAGATGGTCATTGGCAAACTTCAGACGGGCCTGGACATGCGCTGGCTTGAGCAGGGGGACCTTGTGTACACTGCAGGATTTTAATCCATGACGGCGTAGTGTGTTACTAATGGTTTTCTTTGAGACTGTGGTCCCAGCTCTCTTCAGGTCATTGACCAGGTCCTGCCGGGTAGTTCTGGGCTGATCCCTCACCTTCCTCATGATCATTGATGCCCCACGAGGTGAGATCTTGCATGGAGCCCCAGACCGAGGGTGATTGACCGTCATCTTCAACTTCTTCCATTTTCTAATAATTGCGCCAACAGTTGTTGCCTTCTCCCCAAGCTGCTTGCCTATTGTCCTGTAGCCCATCCCAGCCTTGTGCAGGTCTACAATTTTATCCCTGATGTCCTTACACAGCTCTCTGGTCTTGGCCATTGTGGAGAGGTTGGAGTCTGTTTGATTGAGTGTGTGGACAGGTGTCTTTTATACAGGTAACGAGTTCAAACAGGTGCAGTTAATACAGGTAATGAGTGGAGAACAGGAGGGCTTCTTAAAGAAAAACTAACAGGTCTGTGAGAGACGGAATTCTTACTGGTTGGTAGGTGATCAAATACTTATGTCATGCAATAAAATGCAAATTAATTAGTTAAAAATCATACAATGTGATTTTCAGGATTTTTGTTTTAGATTCCGTCTCTCACAGTTGAAGTGTACCTATGATAAAAATTACAGACCTCTACATGCTTTGTAAGTAGGAAAACCTGCAAAATCGGCAGTGTATCAAATACTTGTTCTCCCCACTGTATATGAAATAGCATCATAAAATGGGTCCTACTTTTGATGATCTTCCATCAGAATGTTGTACAAGGGGTCCTTTGTCGGGAACAATCGTTGTTTGGTTTTAGAACGTCCTTTTTCCCTCTTGAATTAGCAAGCACCCTAGCCAAGTGGCGCGAAGCTCTCTTTCGTGAACAAAGGCACACAACGCAACACGCCTAACGTCCCGAAAATATTTCAATAATCTAATAAAACTATATTGAAAAAACATACTTTACGATGATATTTTCACATTTATCAAATAAAATCAAAGCCGGAGATAGTAGCCGTCTATAACGACAGCTTTTCAGAAGGCAATCCCAGGTCCCTCCTCGCGCTTTCCAGGAAACAGGAAATGGGTGACACGTCATGACAAGAGCTTTTATTCCACCTCAGACCAAGATAAACACTCAATTTCTTCTCTCACTGCCTCTTGACATCTAGTGGAAGGTGTATGGCGTGCATGTATACTAATACATATCATGCCCATTTATAGGCAGGCCCTAGAACAGAGTATCGTTTTCAGACTTTCCACTTCCTGGTCAGGAAGTTTGCTGCCAAATGAGTTCTGTTTTACTCACAGATATAATTCAAACGGTTTTAGAAACTAGAGAGTGTTTTCTATCCAATAGTAATAATAATATGCATATTGTACGAGCAAGAATTGAGTACGAGGCCGTTTGAAATGGGCACCTTTTATCAGAGCTACTCAATACTGCCCCTGCAGCCAGAATAAGTTTTAAGGGGGATGAAATTGAAATTGTACCCAGCTCTGCAATGCTTGCTTGAAAAACAGAGATACTTTGAAAAAAGCATCATTTTCAATTAATCGAAAATGAGAAATGGCACAAAGGCAAAAAGGCCATTTCTAAACAATGGATGAGCTTTTCTTAGTAATCTACTTGAGAACCATTTAGGCTTCGAGTAAACCTTTTGAATAAGTGAAGCTTTTAGAGAGAGGTTTAGTGCTTTTATATTTAATAATCTCAACCCACCCAATTCATATTAATTATATAGATAGGCATGCTTTATTTTGTCTAGTTTAGCGTCCCAGATAAAACTAAATATTTTTTGCTCATATGATTTGAAAAATGTATAGAACAGGAGTTGGAAGCACCAGAGTAAACTGAGAAATGACTAAGGAGTTAATCAGGGCAATTTTTCCATAAATAGACTGGTATTTACCTCTCCATGGTTGCAGGATCTTGTCTATTTTTACAAGTTTTCTACTGAAATTCATTGTGGAGAGCTTATTTATATCTTTTGTGATATGAATACCAGGTATGTCTACTCTACCATCAGCCAATTTTATAGGTAAACTGCAGGGTAATGTAAAAGTTGTAATTTTAAAAGATCCAATATGTAATATTGTACACTTATCATAATTAGGTTTTAGTCCAGAGAGTACAGAAAATTTGTCTAGATCTTCAATGAGACATTGCAGGGATGTAGCTTGCAGACTTAATATAAAACTTGAGCCATCGGCATACATGGACACCTTTGTTTTTAAGCCTTGGATTTCTGATCCTCTAATGTTGTTATTGGATCTGATATTAATAGCTTGCATTTCAATGGCCATAATGAATAGATAACGTGACAGCGGACACACCTGTTTAACTCTTCTTGACAATTCAAAACTCTGAGAGTTTCAGCCTCCAGTTTTTTAGATAGACTGGGTCTTTATATTTGCCATCTGGGTCTTGTTTTAATAACAGAGAAATCAGACCTTCCTGCTGAGTACCTCAGAATACCTCTGTAATTTGGCCTTCGCACTGATCTTTCAGTACATTTGTTAATTTTACATTTTTTATATTATTTGGAAAGAATTCCTTACTGTAATCTTCATTCAGTGGAAGAGGATGAGACGGAAAAGAGAACATCTGCCTAAAATATTTAGCTTCCTCTTTTTTTCCGCTAGCGGAACCCCTCGCCAACAGCCAATGAAATTGCAGGGCGCCAAATTCAAACAGAAAACTCAGAATTCAAATTTCTCAAACATACAAGTATTAGACCATTTTAAAGATAAACTTCTCGTTAATCCAACCACAGTGTCCGATTTCGAAAAGGCTTTTTGGCGAAAGCACAACATATCATTATGTTAGGTCAGCAACTAGACACAGAAAGCATACAGCCATTTTCCAACCAAAGAGAGGAGTCACAAAAAGCAGAAATAGAGCTAAAATGAATCACTAACCTTTGATATTCTTCATCAGATGACACTCCCGGGACAACATGTTACACAATACATGTATGTTTTGTTCGATCAAATTCATATTTTTATCCAAAAACCTCAGTTTACATTTGGCTTTGCCTCAAACATCCCGTGAATTTGCACAGAGCCACATCAATTTACAGAAATACTCATAATAAACTTTGATAAAAGATACAAGTATAATGCACAGAATTATAGATATACTTCTCCTTAATGCTACCGCTTTGTCAGATTTCAAAAAAGATTTACGGAAAAAGAAAATCATGCAATAATCTGAGTATGGCGCTCAGAGACCAAAACAAGCCAAACATATACCCGCCATGTTGCGGAGTCAACATAAGTCAGAAATAGCATTATAAATATTCACTTACCTTTGATGATCTTTATCAGAATGCACAATCCCAGTTCCACAATAAATGTTTGATTTGTTCGATGACGTGTTTTCTATCCAAATCTACTAATAATATGCATATATTAGCAACTGGGACTGAGTAGCAGGCAGTTTCCTCTGGGCACACTTTTCATCCAAACGTGAAAATGCTGCCCCCTATCCCAAACAGGTTCAAATATAATTTGGAGAATCATAGATGACTCCATCTTCAGTAACAAGTTTCTGCAAATTATTTTTGTTAGTGTTCATGTATTGGAGTTTCAGGAAGAATCTTGTGCATTCTTCTCCATATTCCATCCAGTTTGCTTTATTTTTGTAATAGATTACATTAGATCGTTCTTAAATAAGTTCATAAAGTTATTTTTGTTTTTCCTCTAACTTATTTTGTATCTCTGTAGTATCATTTTTTTGCTTTCTACCTGTACTATTAGTTCATGTATTTCCCTTGTCAGTCTCTTTAGCCAGAAACTGCTTTTTTTATTGATGAATATTGAATTGAAGGTACCTCTGAAGGTACATTTAAAGGTCTCCCAAACAATAAGGGGATTTTCTGAACCTATATTATCCTGGGGGAAAAAATGTATAGTAAAAATAAGTTGTCCTCCGGAAAACTGTGATTACATTTCCAATATCCCCATCCACGTGGAAAGTTATGTGAAGGCCAAATAGATGATGATCCGATCACATTCTGTGTCTCCTATTAAAAGTTTTTTAACCTTTGATGCAAGAGAGAAAGAGACAAGAAAGTAGTCAATACGACTAGCTTGATTGTCTCCTCCATGTATATCTCACTAGGTCGGGGTTTTTTAGTCTCCCAATATCCACTATTTCTAATGTGTCCATAATATTTGTGATTTCCTTAAGGACACGGTGATGATAGTTTGTAGAGTTATCTCCTTTACGGTCCATGAGGGACTTAACACTGTGTTATAGTTTCCTACCATAATGATTTGATCATTTGTTGCCTGTAAGTTCAATAAATTGGTATAAATATTTTAGAAGAAGTATGGATCATCCTGATTTGGACCATATAGAGTAATGAGCCAAATCTCTTTTTCATCCACTTTCATTTTCAAAAAGATCCACCTTCCTTGCGAATCAGTCCTGAATATTTACACATTCAGATCGAAATTTTGGTTAATTAATATCACACCTTTTGAGTTCCTTTGTCCATGACAGAAAATTATTTCACCACCCCATTCCTTTTTCCACACAACTTCATCTAAAGATGTAGATTGAGTTTCCTGTAAACAGTAGATGTTATACTTCCTTTCTTTTAGCCATGTAGACTGATCTTTTTTTTAAATCTGCTAAACCGTTACAATTGTAACTAGCTATACTTATTTCACCCCTTACCTGTAACGGCTTCCGTTGGTAGAAGGAGAGGTAGACCAAAGCGCAGCGTGGTATGTATCCATATTTATTAGAATACTTCTTCAATATGAACAAAACAATAAACAAACGAAAACCAACGAAGCTACAGTCCTGAACATGGGACCACAGAACAGATGAACACACGAACAGGAACAATCACCCACAAACAAACAGTGAAAACAGGCTACCTTAATATGGTTCCCAATCAGAGACAATGACAAACACCTGCCTCTGATTGAGAACCATATTAGGCCAAACAACAAACCCAACATAGAAACACAAAACATAGAATGCCCACCCAGCTCACGTCCTGACCAACTAAACAAAGACTAAACAAAGGAAATAAGGTCAGGAACGTGACATTACCATAACTAGATACTCTTCTCAGTCTAAATTGACCATAATTAGTGCTTGTAAAGTTACTGCTGTCAGAGGTATTATGATGGTCAAAATTAGAGCTTTCAAATGTCTGCTATTTAGAATTCAAGAAATAGGTTCTAGCAATATTTGTTTTATTCCCTTGGCTGTTTGCCTGTGAGCCAATGCAACAGATGTTAGAAAATCGAGACAATATATTATGTGTGTAGTAAATCTGAGTAGGTTGATGTGTATGATATTGTATGTGATTTAGTGAGAGTGAGTACGATGTCTGTATAAGAGTAAGACTATAATGTGTGCTATCCAAATAAATAATAACTCCGCCAATTTGCATAGTTGAGTGTCTATGTGTGTAACATTTCCATAGCAATTGACGTTTCACATGATCATGAAAGAGACCTTGCATTACTATAGAGACGACTTCACTACAGTACAAATGTATCCCGTACAATATGTTATTATTCCCCAATGCCCCTATTCTGAAATCTTCCCCTTGCTTGTTGTAAACATATATAAACATGTAGACAAATACATAAAAAAGATAGACAAACAAGAAACATATTAAATTATAAAACAGTTCTCGACAATAGAGACAGGTGAGAGAGGGAGAGAAGAAGAGAAAAGAGAGAAAGAGAGAGTGAGAGAAAAGTGCGAGATCAGGTGTGTATGTGCATGTCCCCCGCCATGTTTAGTCTATGATAATGCAAATGATGCTAACGTTGGCTTCCAAGTGCCTATACTATGTGAAAATGTTTTTCAATCATTTTCCGTAACATAGAATGAACCTATCAAGATCTGTGCTCTTTATGTAATAGTTTTTACAAATGTAATTCATAACGATGGGTTTACTTGTTTGAGAACGGGCCAGAAGTAGAAAAGAAACTAGGTCAAGTGGGCGGGGCTACATAAGTTGGACAGGCTATTTCTTTGTGGTTGTTGTAATTCACACTCACCTCATCTCTTCAGGTTTGAATGACATCTGGTGCCTTTTTTGATATGTCAATTGAGCAACCTTTCTAATTAAGTTTGTCTTGGTGTACACAGATTAAGGAAGAAAAACAGGTCCATATTTCCATCATTTCAGACCGTTTTTATTTTCATAAGATGTGACATTGAATTTCAAAGCCACCTGTGTGAGTAGGGAGGAAGGCAGCCGGAGTAGCCTAGCCTCAAATCCTTGTCCTATGTTTTGGCTACCCGTATGCCCAGAGTGCCGGTCTCTCCTGCTTTTTCCATTGGCTTTGATGCATTTCTCAAAAGACTGTGACACAAATGCCAAAAATGCCATGGCCCAATTCTAGCACACATAAAAAGAAATACAATATGTCTGCCCTCTCTTTCTCCTTCTCTCTTTGCCTTTGTTGAACCTGGTGCCCTGTGACTGTCATCTCCTTCCCTGCCTCCGTTTCTCATTCCTGTGAGACCTGTGTGTTCCCTGCTGACAGAATGGTGGCACTGTGAGAAGCTTTGGTTCTCACTTGGCTCCAGACCTGGGTTCAAACACTATTTGAAATCTTTCAAATACTTTGAGTATTTTCTCTAGTCTGCCTGGTGATCCAGATGGGTTTGCACTCTTGTGACTATTCCAATGGTTCCACTGTGCCAGGCAAGCTGAATAAAAGTAAGTAAGTCTCTGAAATCATTATAGTATTGCACCCAGGTCTGTGAGAAGCTTACATTTTTTTAATTTAACCTTTATTTAAAGCTGTGCTGTTTTGGTTTTCACTTTGCTCTGTGTTATGGTGGAACCAGATGTTTCGCTGGTCTGTGTTTCCCATGTGAGGGGGGAACATGAATGAGTAAACACCTCCGTGGGTTATTCTGGATGTGCTACCAGCCCATCTTCTGATACGGTCATTATTTTCACTGTGTGAAAATAAACAAGCATTCAGGTTCTTGTCATTTTCTATGTTGCATGTTTGTATAGTCTACTTGTTTGTTTCGAAAGGTTCACAGTGCTGAAATGAGTGGTGGTACACTACATGACCAAACTTTCAGCTGGTGAAAAATACGTTAGAGGCGCGATTAATCGAACCCCTTCAATATGTCGTGACTTTACCTTCATTAATCTGATGACTTATTTATTTAATCCACTAACTATATTTAATTGTTACACAATTAAATTCATCATGTAACAATTAACTCATTAGGATTTGGGGCACCACGGAAGAAGTTGTTTAAAGAGTTACCATCTCCTGAATTAAACTCTATAAGGTATATATGTATTTCATCGATAAACAGTCATGTTAATAATCATTACCTCTTATCATATGCATCATTCTGAATGTCGTCTACTCCTTCCATCTGCAAAAACCAAAACCTTGCTCATTATTCAGTGAGAGAGAGACATTCTATACATTCTATAGCTATTCTCCCATTAATCAGATACTTTGCACACAAACCGCCCCCCGTTTGGAGTAAGAAATCATAATGTATGTACGTGTGAAATGCCTTCGTTCATTGTTTATCTCCCAGTTGTACATGCTCTGATGGTCCACCAGAGATCTCTATGTCCTTCTTAGTTGTCCAATCTCCATGGGGTGTTCATTCCTCAGAACAGCTACGTAGCTGTACCAGTGATTGTCTGAGATGGGAGTTCTCCTCTCTCCACCTCGGGAAGATAGTCAAAGTTCCAAACCACTTTACACTTGCAGCTGCAGACTGGCAATGTCCTGGTCTGGTGGGTGAGTTCATTTTCTTCACTTCGTGTTGAGGTTCAAGGTTCCAACCATTTCAGATGTGTAGCGACCGCTCCATGCTTTCTGGTCTATTGTTAATTTAGTTGACATACTCTCCGACCTCACTCGGGGCGTGGCTACTTACATATGCAGAGTTTATAGGAGATTGTTTTATACCTCCTAAAATCACATTCCTATCTTAACAGAAATGCTTTCATCACGTTTCATATTATATACACAATGTATTGGATGGAAACTTGACAGATAAAGGGTATATACTTTCCCAGCTACAATAGTTTGTCCATACAGTTTTTAATGACATCACAAAATAAAAAGCAATATTATATTCATTTTCCATAGCTCCCCACTGACCGTTCCCCACATTGGTATATTAGAAATATTGTTCCATTATCCACGTTTGACCATGTTAGAGTTTTCAGTGTGAACAGTCTGTGAAACAAAGATATTCCTTTGGTTGATACTATAGGGTAGAGAGAGAGTCATCTCCTGTTTAATTTATGACCAGGTGTGGAGGTGTTAAAACCCCCACACCAGTTCCCTCCTCCCCTCTGCGGGTGAGAGAAGTTCTGGTTATTGTCAGCCATTGCCAAGCTGATCTGATCCATTGTGATCCTCACAGGACAGTCATGACACAGCCCCTTTGGTGGGTTCAATCTTGGAAGGATTCTGCAAATTCTGCAAAAATGACCCAGGATGTCCTGGTTTGTGGATAATCGTAGCAGGTCCTCTCTGGTGGTTTACCCTGGTAGGATTTCTGCAAGCTGCACAGCACCAAAAGAATGGCCAGGGGATGTCCTGGTTGTGGATAGTTGTTCCGGACCTATCGTCCGGTTGTCCAGGCTGGTGGATCTAGGCAGTAACTTAGGCAGACATTAACAACGTACAACACTCAGGCAATACATCATTACATTTCTTCCCCAAATGAGCGGTGTTGTGGCACTAACTGGTGGTTGTATGGGGAACTTATTTGTGGCTCTATCACTTCCTAAGTATCAAAGCAAATTAAACAAAAATGAATAAAAATAAATAAAAAAAGATATACAGGATATAGTTACCACACTGTAACAATCTAATTGGACTACATTCTATATATGTCCACGGTCTTGGCTAAATCACTATCATGGCATTTTGTCTAATGTCATATTTAGGGCGATCTTACTTAGCGGTGTGTTGCTTAGGGCACTATCCTAAGTTGATAACTACATGATAAGTCTACAGCTGTAAGGCACTAGCTTCTGACAGTCTACAGGGATGACCTATGGACCTCTGGGGAGAAACTTGTGATTAATGTAGCTGTAAAATCAAAGGGCTTCTGGGTAAATGTTCAACTTTAACAAGACTGGTAGTTTGCTCTGACCATTAAGTGATCCTAGTATAAATCCTCATGAAATTATGCTAACACAAGCGCACATGCCAAGGGAAAGGAAACCAAGTATCTTAGTAGGCTGCAACCTGTTCAGAATGAGTCTGACTTCATCAGATCATTTCAGTGTCAATGACCGTGTGTCAGTAAGAATCGGTGCCGACCTCAAGCCATATGCCAAGGGGACCTGTAGTGGTTTAACTACAAGTCAATGTGTTATACACTATTGTAGTGGCGATAGATATGAAGGAGCTATTTCATAGCTATGTTATCCACGGAGGAGCTAACCTCATGAAGGAAGTACACTATAAGCACTGAACCAGTCGCACGCAGTGTGATCATGGTTCATGACTTCTAATAACTTTCCTCCTGAATGGAGGTTTCTATTTATTAGCGGTTAACCATCAGAAGAGTGTTTTGAAGAGTCACTTCCATATGTTGCAACATGAGTGACTACTATCTCCCCTGTCGCTGTTATCAATGGCAATTCAAATTGTTAGGTCTCTAACCTTCTTTCTGATTTAGGCTGGACTGACTGTTGCTGGCGTTGGTAGTGGTACCCAAGGGAACCAGCTATCCTACCGATTTATTCTGAAATGTTGAGACTACACATAGCATGGAATGATTATTTTTACCATTTGTTTTTGGAGGCGGAATGTCCACTGGACTTCTTTTATGACCAGTGTGGTACACTGCAGCGATATCTCAGATGTATTCTCAGATGTATTCTCAGATGTAAGGTTATCCCCATCGAGGGCTTTGTCCGCTCCTCTCTGTTCTCGTGGGGAAGTATATGACTTGATTTGTTTCCTTATCGGGTGGCACGTAGTCTCGACCCCCCCACTGTCCTCGACGAGGCTCATCATGGGTCTGGGCTAGAATTCCCCCTGTTGTGTCTCGGGACCCCCCCCTACCAGCAGTTGCTGTTGGTGTCCGAGGAACAAACGAAAAGGTTGGACCCTTTGTACGAGTTGTCAGCTGCCGCGTTGTTAGTAGATTGGCTGTAATCTTTCAACCAAATCTTTCAGCCATGGCCTGCCAGTCACCACAGCGTCCGCGTGTGGCAACCGTTCCAGTACCTGTGAACTGAGACAAGAATATCTGTCTGCTATATCGCACAGTGTTTCACCAGTTGGAGTCATCGGGTCAGTGACGGGACTGACACCGTTAGTTTCATAGAAAGGGGTTTCAGTCCCTCTCAAAGCGGAAAATGTATCTTCGGAAGCAGAGTCCACTCTGCACGTTGATGCTATGTTTCCTGAGATGGCCTCAGATTCTGCACAAAGAAGTGTCGAAACTTATTTTTCCCAAGGGTTACTTTCGACAGATACTCCTTGTGGATGCCAGCATTAGGAGAAGACAGTGTGGTCAGTGGAACGGCACAGTTACCTGTGGCCACAATTGGTTGTTTTTCCAATCCATCAGTGGGACCAAACTATCCATCAAGTCTGCTCCGAGTAGCAGATGTTCAGTAACATACACAGGGTAAACAAGCAATATGTCTTGGAAGTGTAGTTTCAGCATGAGTCGCATTGTGAGAGGCGAGGTAGTCTGAGTGAAACCTAGAAGTTTAGTGTTGCATCGTTCTGTGTTTAACCACCGTTTAGCTGGGTTCAAAGCCCTTTTGAGATCATGTAACAATGTTAGGGAGATGAGCAATATTGCAGAACCTGAATCAATAAGCGCGTCACAGGTTAAGCATTCCTCTAGTACTGTTTCCAGGTATGGCCTCTGAGTTGTGTTTTGTGGTCATATTCCGCACAAAGCGGAGGGATTGTTCGCAACGGCGTGACGTGTCATTTGTGTTCATGGTTAAAACAGATTGACTCATTGGAGTTTGAGTGGGATTGGCTATTGCGATGTTTACTTAGTGCATCGCAACATTGGTATCTGAGTCTATAGTCCAAGCCTGTGGGCTTGTTTCTTGATCGAGTGAGAGCGGGAGTAATTTGATTGTTTACGTCCTTGCTAATGGAGTTTATTTTGGGAGACCTGTTGTCCGGCAAATCCACACCTACAGTGGTTCCTCCTTTAAAAGTTGCGAGCTTGCACCGCGGGACTTAGAGGAACCCAGCGTCACGGCTTCATTGCTCCAGACCACCACAAGGGGGAGTTAGAGCACTCATTATGCATTTGGGTCCCAAGGTTTTAATATGACCAATCATATCGAGTGCGTCCAATGACGAATTTGACGCAAGCCACCTGTCCCTGGGTGAAGATGGCTGACAAAACATTACGGTGGAACCAAAGGTAAGTAGTTATAACGTCATAACAAGTCAAGCAAAAAAAATTACAATTGAGAGGAATATGTTAGTTAATGTAGAGACAAACGTTTGTGCATATTTTTTTGTCAAAGTTAATTTACAAAAATCGCCATTTAGCAAGTTATCTGGCTAGCTAACACTAGCCATCTAGCTAGCTAGTGTTATGACAGGAGAATTAATTTGTAATTCATGTTGCTTAATGTTTTAGGGACTCCTGAGAAAACCAGCAAACCAGGCTGTCATCTTGTGAAACAGTGGATGTAGAGAATCTAGCTAGCTAAAGCATTTACTGCACATTGAATGTACAATTGTATAAGCTTGCCTTGCACTGCAGCTGACTGTATGCTAGTATCCTATGGATGTGTAGCTAGTTACAGTATGTAGCCAATCTGTGTATGGACCCTAAAACGTTAGGTTCTGAACTCATATTCATACCAATCTATGAACCTCAGCTATCATAGTTGTTGTATCAACTTCAAGTCTGAATGAAATTAATGAAGCCTATGGATAGAGTAGTGTAGTGTCCACACTAAGTGGCTACAGAGTACTTTATGCTGAAAAACAGACACATGAGGACAAACAATAGATGATAACGTCAATAGAAGATACTGTAGGTGACGCAGACACCTATCGGAGTGTACCTGAAACATTTAAATATAGAGGGCTATGTGTCTCACCACTTGGTTATTGCAAGGCTAACCCCCAGGGAAATCATGACTTGGCAGCAACAGATAGTCCAGTGACTATGGCTGTGTTTATGTGGTGTAAATCTGAAAATTAGCTGCTGACATCTTAAGGGTTTTTTAATGAATGCACGTTAGACAGGTTCCATGTACAACAAGACAGGCAGAGATGAAGAGAGAAAAAGAACACAGAACAGTTTAATTACCTCTGGTTATGGACACTTTTGCCAGCAATAAAGCTTCCACGGCCTGTTCCTCAGACAGTGAACATCTGGCAATAACTACATGTTCGACCCCTTGATCAGCTCACTCTCTGAAAGTAAAGAAAATAGCTTGTTTTTGTAGATATGAAAACAATAACTGAGATATGACCGTTCAATCTAAAACAACAGATGTCATTTTCAGGATCCGTCAATACAGCACAGAAAGCTTAACACCAGACTGGTATTGTGGTTGTTCATTGGGTGATGGGAAATATGTAATGATACCTGCACCATCTACACGCTGCAAAGACTCCCTAACTCTTTGTGACAGACATATTGTGTTCTTTCATCCTTCTGTAAAAAAGCTAAACGTTACACTGTCATGAAATATGATTATATATTGACTATGAAACAAATATGACATGGCCTGCTTATGAGTTGCCATGAAGAAAGTTAGATTAATTCAACTGAAAATGGCGAGAACAGGCGTTCGTAGCTAAATGTTTTTGGTTAGCTTGAGAATAGTAATTGCATGATTTATCATTCTACGGTATGTATGTATGCATGTAATATAGTAGAATGTTATGAACCGACACGGAATCGTAGGAGCTAACTACTAGCTATGTAGAAGTTGGACGGAAGAACTCCCAGTGCTGCTTACCTGAGATGCCATCATCACACAGTCCTTCTTCGTAGGTGTCCGCTATGACTTCCTTTGTGTCAGGAAAAAGTTGCTTTCAGAACAATTACTTTTGATTGAAAATAAAGAAAAGTTTTGCTCTCGACAAAAAGACACAAATGTACCTCCATAGCATATGAGTCCCATAGGGCGGCGCACAATTGGCCCAGCGTCGTCCGGGTTTGGCTTGGGTAGGCCGTCATTTTAAATAGGAATTTGTTCTTATTAACTGACTTGCCGAGTTAAATAAAGGTTAAATAAAAATGTTAAATAACAATTTGCCTGTGAATAACCACACCTTCATACAAACGTGCTACTGTATGCAGAATTCTTGACGCACAACCGAAGATGCTGCCATATCCTGCCAGCACGCCCACAAGCGAGCCACTCAGGCGCAGAATGATGATGCGTGGAAGAGGGAAAGGAACGAGATTGTTGCATGTTGGGGAGGGGGGCTAATAGCTGAACAATAGACTATTCAACCTTTACTAAAGAATAGTCTAATAGCCGAGCTAGGTGTGAAACCCCCCCCTCCTATCACAGACCAGATTTCCCCTAATGACCAAGGGGTAGCTTGCTACTCAATGTAATAAAGTAATGACTTTTCAAATAAGTTACCTTACACGTTATGTTGGCTGACAATTTGTTAGCTACGCTGTCCTTACGAACCACAAAGCATATCATTACAGCAGTATGTACCAGTATGTTAGCTAGCTACCTAATGTTAGAAGATGTACATCGAACTTGCCAGTATATTAAGTACAGGCTATCTAACTACCCAATGTTTATTGACTTGATTATTCCCGTCATTCTTAGCTTAGCTAAATGGTATAGTCGTTGTGCGTTCTCAATGGACATTCGGGTGATTTTGTAAATTCGCTCTGGCTACCTACACCGATTTCAGAGCACTCTCGTCTGAGTGTACCAGAGCGCAGAATAATGTATTCACGAGCGCTCAACACCCGTTGAATATGGCCGGTGTCAGTAAACGTTGGCAAAAAAAGCGTAACTAAATTGTTTCCAGCAGCACAGTCACAGTCACCAATGCTCTGGTTAACATGAAAACTGCCTGACCAGTTCTGCTAGGGTGAGTAAAATGGCCAGAGTGGTCTCATTTGTGTCTGGAAGTAGTTAGCAAGCTAGCCAACGTTAGCTTGGGTGCTTGACTGCCGTTGTAAGGCCAGAACACTCAAATCAACCCTACTCCTCGGCCCGAACATCCAGTGTGCGCTCCGAGAGCAAAACGGTCTGAATTTATAAACTGACAATCTGACAACGCTCTGAATTTGAACGTCACGTTGTACAGCGCCATATTTTCTGTACCATCCTAACGGAAATCCAGAGTTTTTTTTTATTTTTTCATGGAATAGAAACACCATAATATTAAGCAAGTACCAGTCAAAAGTTTGGGCACACCTACTCATTCCAGGATTTTTCTTTATTTTTACATTGTAGAATAATAGTGAAGACATCACAACTATGAAATAACACCGGTCTCCCGCGTGCCCCACATTCTGTAGTACAGACATGGCCTGCTCTCCCTTATGTAAGGAATTAGGCACTTTCCCATGTTTACTACAGTATGTATTGTAGACTGCACAGTAGCCTAATAAACAAAAACAAATTTCGTTAATAAAATAATGATAAAAAATACTTTTAAATTGCAGATGTTGATTTAGTTATGGATCCATAACGAATTACTATGGGAATACATATCACTGATTTACAGAAATATTGTAACAACGTTGTCTAATGAAGGCAAACAACTTAGAATCCTCCAATCTTGTAGCCTGCTCCCGACCGTCACGTTGTACAGCGCCATATTTTCCATTCTATCCTAACAGAAACCCTGAGGGTTTCTTTTTCATTTTTCATTTTTCTCTGAATAGAAACACCATAATATTAATCAAATCAATTAAAATCAATCCCATATACTAGGTTATTACAAAAAAGTTTTTAAATTCTCTGGTAATTCCAATACGGAATAGTATCAAATGCGTCTCAAAGATGCCCTCTGGTGGTCAAACTAGCAATAACTTGCAGTAACAGAAGAAAATGGCTGAAAATGTAATGAT
This sequence comes from Salvelinus alpinus, assembly GCF_045679555.1. Lineage (NCBI taxonomy): Eukaryota > Metazoa > Chordata > Actinopteri > Salmoniformes > Salmonidae > Salvelinus > Salvelinus alpinus. The sequence goes on from NC_092097.1 coordinate 5,208,662, forward strand.
GTGCCACAGAATTCTGTGGCAGCACGCAAGGTGTGCCGTAGTATGATGCAACTTTTAAAGGAGGAACCACTTCAGTCATGGTGACTTATCTTTTTCTATTTTCTCAAAATGTTGCCGCTTTTGTACTTCTCTTAGCAGAGCTTCTAGAGAGTATTGGTCTATGCTTGGTTCGTCATTGAACCTTTTGCTACCCTTGTGCCTTGACACTTTGTGTAGGTTGGGTGCAGGAATGTAGCAATCAGGTTGATTGTAGCGGTAGTTGTTTCGCCGGTGACGTACTTCATAGCTATTTTGACCGTGGTGCTTATTAGTATTGTGGTTTCGTGGTAGATACCTTTGTTGTGCATCATCACTCAACGCTCCTATCTCTGTTAACGCACCCTCTAACTGGAGCGAGTGCTCCTGCTCAATGTCGGGGCTCTTAGCGCAGCTCACTTCTGATGCTTCAAAAGCTCTCAGTTCTGAGATTGGCAAACCAACGTGGGCTGTAGGGCCCAAGTAGTTAATGAAGCAGGGATACATGTTCGACAGAAACATTTGTTTGAATGGCAATAGCTCTTCCATTCCTGTTTCAGTGAGCAGGCCAAAGTAAGCTGAACGAAGCCTATAATAGTATGGTTGTGGGTGTTCGTTCCAAGCTTGTTTGACGGTGTTAGCCTGTGAGCTGTTGTGTTTGCGAGTCGCAGAACTACTGAATTCTATTTTCAAAGCCGTGGCAAGTTTTGCATAGTCGTTTTGCACTTGTTGCTGTTGTAGATGGATGAACCTTGTCACGCGTCTATTCGACATTCGTTTCAACAGGAAAAGCCTGACAGTACCCGTAGCGTTCGGGTATACATCCAAGGTGTTTTCTATGTCTGCTAAGAACATCTCAGTGTCGTTTGGCTTCCCTGGAATGGGGTCACTGGTGCAGATGTTTTTGACGATTTTGTCAAGGCATTCCGTGCCAAGTGCGCGGAGAAGGTTGGCTTCATCCTGTGGGGAGAATTGGGGCCGAAAGGCCAAGAGGAGAAGCTGGTGAGGAGGGACCATATTGTTGTTGGCGAGGAGGCACCATATTACTCTGTGTCGAATGGCCAAGAGGAGAAGACTGAGGGACACCTGAGAGAGGCAACGTCTGAAGCCTTTTGTTGTCTTCACTCCTTTGTGTCCCGAGCTCCGGTTGCTTGCTTGGTTGGGTAGTCACGCTGTAGCGCTTGACCGTTTTGGAAGTCCTCCAGATGAGGGTTTTCTGCTGCATCGCAGAGTCCACTTGGGCGCTTAGAGTACTTATTTTAGGCATGTGAGTGTCGCACTGGCTCCACTCGGACTTATACTTATATGTCATGGTTTGCAGGTAGAGGTCTTGAGTGCGGAGCGAGAGATTCAGTGATGAGATTTCCTTCGCTTGCTTGGAGATACATTTTTCCTTTTTTCTCTCATCAATCATTTGATCAGTGACTTCAATGAGTTCCGCAATTCATCCAACTTGGTCATTGTGTTCATTAATTGATTGTCTTTGGTCTGCAGCATTTGGACTAGAACATTATTGCTTTTTTAATTTTGCGTGGACTTTGTCATATTTAGTTTTGGCTAAATCTTGTTGTTCCTATAGAAGACAATTTTGTGGAAGAGTTTGTGCTCGTTCGTCGTCATACATTTTTGTCATTACTTTTAAATGTTCAGTTTTCAAATGCAGTTCCACGGCTGGCAATATTTTTCCCTTTTCTGCTTTTGTCATTAGTTTCCCGGTTCTCTCCACCTGTCCCTTCATGGCAACCATTTCTTGCTTGTGCTTCTGCTGTGCACTGCGGTACTGGACTGATGTCGATCTCTGCTTGTGGCCATGCATCAGGGCTAAACTGGAGAGAACCTTTACAAGGTCTTTTACAATTTCTGCTGTTTTCTAGCTTATGGCATAGTTTGGGTTTATATCGAGGTCTGCAATCAATCATTCTACAGGTGAAGGTTCACTAATTAACGTGAGAATGGGGACCAGCCCCTCTGATAGTAGTCTTCTGGTCAGTCTTTGGAGGCGCACACGCCACCCACCGCTTCTGAGTATATTACTCGATAATGTCCAGTCCCTAGACAACAAGGTCGACACAATTAGGGCAAGGGCTGCTTTCCAAAGAGACATCGGGGATTGTAACATACTGTGTTTCACGGAAACATGGCTCTCTTGGGATATGCTGTCGGAGTCGATAAAGCCGCACCGACAGGAAAAAACATCTCTCCGAAAAGAAGAAGGTCGGGGTTTTTCATGATTAACGTTGTGGAATTGTAACAATTCCTTTTGTTCACCTGACCTAGAATTCCTCACAATCAAATGCCGACGGTATCATCTCCCAAGAGAATTCTCTTCCGTTATTGTCACAGCCGTGTATATCCCCCCTCAAGCCGATACCACGACGGCCCTCAAGGAACTTCACGCTAACTGGAAACCATATATCCTGAGGCTGCATTTATTGTAGATGGGGACATTAACATAGCTAATTTGAGAACAAGGCTACCTAAATTCAATCAGCATATTGTCTGTAGCACTCGCGCTGGAAAAACACTGTACCACTGTTACTCTAACTACCACGATGCATACAAGGCCCTCCCCCGCCCTATTTTCGGCAAATTTGACCACGACTCCATTTTGCTCATCCCTTCCTATAGGAAGAAACTCAAACAGGAAGCACCTGTGCTAAGAACTAATCAACGCTGGTCTGAAGTTTCAAGATTGTTTTGATCACATGGACTGGGATGTGTTCCGGGAAGCCACAGAGAATAACATTGACGTATACGCTGATTCGGTGAGTGAGTTTATAAGGAAGTGTATAGGAGATGTTGTACCCACTGTGACTATTAAAACCTACCCTAACCAGAAACCGTGGATAGATTCGTGCAAAACTGAAAGCGCGAACCATCGCAGTTAACCATGGAAAGGCGACTGGGAATATGGCCGAATACAAACAGTATAGTTAACCCCTCCGCAATGAAATCAAACAAGCAAAATGTGAGAACAAAAACAAAGTGGAGTCGCAATTCAACGGCTCAGACACGAGACGCATGAGGCAGGGTCTACATACGATCACGGGCTATAAAAGGAAAACCAGCCATGTCACGGATACCGACGTCTTGCTTCCAGATAAACTAAACACCTCCTTTGCCCTGCTTTGAGGATAATACAGTGCCGCCGACGTGGCCCGCTACCAAGGATTGTGGGCTCGCCTTCTGAGTAAGTGAGGCCGACGTGAGTAAGACATTTAAACGTGTTAACCCTCGCAAGGATGCCGTCAGATGCCCAGACGGCATCCCTAGCCGCGTCCTCAGAGCATGCGCAGACCAATCTCTCCCTATCCCAGTCTGTTGTCCCCACATGCTTCAAGATTGCCACCATTGTTCCTGTACCCAAGAATACAAAGGTAACTGAACTAAATGACTGTCGCCCCGTGGCACTCACTTCTTTCATCATGAAGTGCTTTGAGAGACTAGTCAGGATTATATCACCTCCACCTTACCTGTCACCCTAGACCCACTTCAATTTGCTTACCACCCCTATAGGTCCACAGATGATGCACCCCCCTATGCACATCAACGGGACAGTAGTGGAGAAGGTAAAAAGTTTTAAGTTCCTCAGCGTACACATCATGGACAAACTGAAATGGTCCAACCACACAGGCCGTGTGGTGAAGAAGGCGCAACAGCGCCTCTTCAACCTCCTGAGGCTGAATAAATTTGGCTTGTCACCAAAAACCCTCACAAACTTTTACAGATGCACAATTGAGAACATCCTGTCGGGCTGTGTATCACCGCCTAGTACGGCAACTGCACTGCCCACAACCACAAGGCTCTCCAGATAGTGGTGCGGTCTGCACAATGCATCACAGAGGGCAAACTACCTGCCCTTCAGGACACCTACAGCACCCGATGTCAAAGGAAGCCCAAAAAGATCATCAATGACAACAACCAACCGAGCCACTGCCTATTCACCCCGCTACGATCCAGAAGGCGAGGTCAGTACAGGTGCATCAAAGCTGGGACCGAGAGACTGAAAAACAGCTTCTATCTCAAGGCCATCAGACTGTTAAACAGTCATCACTAACACAGAGAGGCTGCTGCCTACATACAGGCTTGAAATCATTGGCCACTTCAACAAATGGAACACTAGTCACTTTAATAATGCCACTTTAATAATGTTTACATATCTTGCATTACTCATCTCATATGTATATACTGTATTCTATACTATCTATTACAACCTAGCCTATGCCGCTCTGTCATTGCTCATCCATATATTCATGTTTATATATTCTTATTCCATTCCTTTACTTAGATTCGTGTGTATTAGGTTTTTGTTGTGGAATTGTTAGATATTACTTGTTAGATGTTGCTGCACTATCGGAAATAGAAGCACACTCGCAATACATTCGCAATAACAATAAATAACATAAAAAAATAAAAATAAGTTTAAAAAGGTTTTTATTTTTCCAAGTTTGGGTTTTGAGTCGTTGGAAGCTGCAAAAACGATTTTAATCTATTTATAGACGTTAATAAAAGATCAATACTGGATCAGTAACGTGGGAGTTGGACGTAAATTAATTTGCAAAAGCAAATTTAATTGATTAAGCAATGTTAATTATTAATCATACCTGTATAGGCTATCTGGGAATTAAACTTAAATTAACCTGAAAGTGTCGCTGTATCAAGGTTAATGTGGAAAAGTTGGTTGGAACAAATTAATTTGATCCTTATCCAAATTATCAACCTGGTAAAATGTTTGTTTGGCAATTTAACTTCCTTGTTAAATCGAATCAGACAACAATATCCAATCAGTTGAGATGGGTTGGATATTCTTAAAGTGTAACCAGCTGTTACAAATGGGAGAAGACGTTGGTTCTCACAATGGATAACTTTTTCACAAAAAAATACTGCCAATTCTTCACCACAAGGGGTCACTTACCCCTGAAAGCTGAACTCACAAGGGATTCCAGCAAAGATGGGACTTCCATCACCCAAGACACAGGGTTTCGCTCTGAAAGATGAACAAAATAAAATGGCTGCTCTTTCTTTGTTAGCTTAAGATTGAATGCAAAGCTAGCCGTTGTTGTACAGGAATGTTAACTTCCTGTCACACAGGGTTCCCTTCAATACCAGACCAGGGGTTAACTAATGATGTCTCAATTTCAACCCAATCGGCATTTCTTTGCCAGCAATGTTACTAGAACACGCAATAACATAAAGAAATATTTGCTGTCTTTTCACGTTTTTTAAGCACAATAGACAGAGAGATAATGTTTTGCTTTGGCCAACAAATATATCTTCTCAAATTTCCTTGGCTGGCCAATATGTCCTAGCTCTAGGAATTAATACTCGCTGAGTCTGCTCACTCTGACCCTTACACAGTATGCAACACAGGAGGCAATCTTTCTAGTATCTTGGTAAAATGGAAACACACAGTCACTCTCCACGATAATCCTGCCTACACTCTATTGGTGTATAACGTAATCTGCAACACAACTCATATCGACTGAATTAAACAGCAAGGCCTAATTTTGTTTTAGATTCCTCGCACAGGGGCTCCAATATGTCGTGACTTTACTTTCATTAATCTGATGACTGTTATTTATTTAATCCAATAACTAAACTCAGCAAAAAAGAAACGTCCCTTTTTCAGGACCCTGTCTTCAAAGATTATTCGTAAAAATCCAAATAACTTCACAGACCTTCATTGTAAAGGGTTTAAACACTGTTTCTCATGCTTGTTCAATGAACCATAAACAATTAATGAACATGCACATGTGGAACAGTTGTTAAGACACTAACAGCTTACAGGTAGGCAAATAAGGTCACTGTTATGAAAACTTAGGACACTAGAGGCCTTTTTACTGACTCTGAAAAACACCAAAAGAAAGATGCCCAGGGTCCCTGCTCATCTGTGTGAACGTGCCTTAGGTATGCTGCAAGGAGGCATGAGGACTGCAGATGTGGCCAGGGCAATAAATTGCAACGTCCGTACTGTGAGACGCCTACGACAGCGCCTCAGGGATACAGGACGGACAGCTGATTGTCCTCGCAGTGGCAGACCATGTGTAACAACACCTGAACAGGATCGGTACATCCGAACATCACACCTGCGGGACAGGTACAGGATGGCAACAACAACTGCCTGAGTTACACCAGGGATGCACAATCCCTCCATCAGTGCTCAGACTGTCCGCAGTAGGCTGAGAGAGGCTGGACTGGGGGCTTGTAGGCCTGTTGTAAGGCAGGTCCTCACCAGACATCACCGGCAACAACGTCGCCTATGGGCACAAACCCATCGTCGCTGGACCAGGCAGGACTGGCAAAAAGTGCTCTTCACTGAAGAGTCGCAGTTTTGTCTCACCAGGGGTGATGGTCAGATTCGCGGTTATCGTCAAAGGATTGAGCGTTACACCGAGGCCTGTACTCTGGAGCGGAATCGATTTGGAGGTGGAGGGTCCATCATGGTCTGGGGCGGTGTGTCACAGCATCATCCGACTGAGCTTGTCATTGCAGGCAATCTCAATGCTGTGTGTTACAGGGAAGACATCCTCCTCCCTCATGTGGTACCTTTACTGCAGGCTCATCCTGACATGATCCTCCAGCATGACAATGCCACCAGCCATACTGTTCATTCTGTGCGTTATTTCCTGCAAGACAGGAATGTTAGTGTTCTGCCATGGCCAGCGAAGAGCCCGGATCTCAATCCCATTGAGCATGTCTGGGACCTGTTGGATCAGAGGGTGAGGGCTAGGGCCATTCCCCCCAGAAATGTCCGGGAACTTGCAGGTACCTTGGTGGAAAAGTGGGTAACAGCAAGAACTGGCAAATCTGGTGCAGTCCATGAGGAGATGCACTGCAGTACTTAAAGCAGTTGGTGGCCACACCAGATAATGACTGTTACTTTTGATTTTGACCCCCCCTTTGTTCAGGGACACATTATTCCATTTCTGTTAGTAACATGTCTGTGGAACTTGTTCAGTTGATGTCATGCTGAAACAGGAAAGGACCTTTCCCAAACTGTTGCCACAATGTTGGAAGCACAGAATCGTCTAGAATGCCATTGTATGCTGTAGCACTAAGATTTCCTTTCACTGGAACTAAGGGGCCTAGCCCGAACCATGAAAAACAGCCGCAGACATTATTCCTCCTCCACCAAACTTTACAGTTGGCACTATGCATTGGTGCAGGTAGCGTTCTCCAGGCATCCACCAAACCCAGATTAGTCTTTCGGCATGACAGATGGTGAAGCGTGATTCATCCAGGGGCGTAACTTTGGTTTTAGAAGTGGAGGGCACATACATTTTTATTTTAAAAATCCGGTTGGATCAACCCTACCAAACAACCTACCCGACCACTCGGAGGCTGGACGCTATGTCCACATGGTCCTAAAGCACACCGTTGCCTCGTTTTCTATGATATGACAGGGGGGGGGACAAAAATGCAATTTCAGAAAGTGGGAGGGGATGTTCCCCCCCATCCCCAGTGAAAGTTGTGCCCCTGGATTTATCCCTCCAGAGAACACGTTTCCACTGCTCCAGAGTCCAATGGCGACTAGCTTTAGGTGGCATTTTATGACGGTGCAACGTTGAAAGTCACTGAGCTCTTCAGTAAGGCCATTCTACTGCCAATGTCTGTCTATGTACATTGCATGGCTGTGTGCTCGATTTTACACACCTTTCAGCAATGGGTGTGGCCGAAATAGCCGAGTCCACTAATTTGAACGGGTGTCCACATACTTTGGTATGTATAGTTTATTTACAAAAGTAAGTCATTTTAGTGAGGCGTTATCCTGCAGTGTTGATTTAGTGTTGGGGATGTGGAATCTTGACAATTCTGGAGACGGAGGATCATACCTTTATGTTGAGATTGTTGTTGTTTTGTTGACTACATGCTTGCTGAACACTATAATTTAGGGATGGAGATATGAATAAAGCCTTGTAAATTAACAAAAATTCTACAAAATTTGCCAATATCAGCAGGCATATTATCTGAATATTAGAGGAAATAATAGCGGCCTCTTTCTGTATGCTGCCTTCATGAATCCTTCATTTTAATTGCAGAACCATAATGGATTTACCTGCGGGTGTGACAATGGCTTTAAAAAAAATCATTACAAAGAATTAGGGGAGAGTTGGTTAAGTTGAGCCTAAGAGTTAAGTTGAGCCACCATTGTTTCCAGGAAATCATACACAAAATGTATAATTTTACCAAATATTTAGGATGGGGGAATAATTTCATGGAGTCTGTGAAGGAAGAAACCACATGGAAAAAGTGGTTGTAAGTTAGGCCCAAAAAACTGCTTTTCACCAAGTCAAATGAATTTATTGTGTTTAATTAATGAGGTTTAATGATGCTTAACTTACCCAGTCTCACGGCTTAACTTACCAACTTTTTTTACTGTAATATTTACATGCATTCTGATTATTTCCAGGGATACACAACATCCTGAAATATATGTAGATATCTTTCGTAGAAATACAACTATATTTCCCTTGACAGAGTGGTGCTGAATGTAAAAAATGTCTCAACTTACCCTTCTCTCCCCTCTCGTTTTTTGCTTTTAAAAGGGACTTTAATATTAGTGTCTCCCTCAGACTTCTCTTTATCCTCCTACCCCCCCCCCCCCTCTCTCTCTCTCTCTGAGGGATTGTAGTGTTTGTCAGCCTGGCAGGGCCCACTCCTTTGTGGCTGACTGGTATAAGTGCCCGCAGGGAGCAGCAACCAAATCTGATTGGGGATCTAAAAAAGAAATGCACCGCTGTTACGCTGCGCTACGCTGCTGCCGTATTGATGGGTTGAATGTAGGGCTCTCATTTCCATGCCCCCGAAGCATGCAGACATAAAAATAATATTTTAATAAATGGTACTCTCTGATGCGTGTAGTTTATGTGTCGTGTTGTGCCGTTATTATAGGGAGTCTGTAGGGAGTGTGTCTTTCTTTCTATCCCTCTCCCAAAACACACAGGTTGTACAACTGATGAACAACGCATTTGACACAACGTTTGCGAGACAACATGTTTTTGAAGAGTTTGTCTGCACAGAAATGTTTACATAACCATCGTGTGGCGTCTCTTTACAAAGTTTAGAATTCCCCTACATTCAACCATCAGGTCTTGACCTCGCTATTTCCTCAACAGACTATTCACCCGCTTTTAAATCTCCTTCCTAAAGCCGTGGGGAACGTCAGCAATAGAAATAAAGTAGAGTAGGGGGCAAATCACAGTGGTCCAGCTAGCTATCTATAATTCTCTTTGAGTTCTGTATTGCAAAATCTATTTCTTCCTGCTTCACACACTTGTAAATAATATATATCTTTCCATGGCAGAGAAACAGTGTTTCTTCCTCAATCAACCATCTGCATGGCCTACGGTTTTTCCAGTGTTCGTCCCAAATGGCACCCTATTACCTATATAGTGCAATACTTTTGACCGGAGCCCTTTGGGCCCCTAGTGCACTATAAAAGGAATAGGGTGGCAGTTGGGACACAAATATCGTATCATAGCAACAACCTCTGCATTATTCATCTTTATGATTATTATTGACATTATAATTATGTTCTTTGGAGACGAGGGGCCTTAGCGTGTGAAATATACTTCTCATTCAAACTGAAACCGGTCAATATCTACAGTATACCAGAGAAATCACTGTGTGGAGTGACTAAGAAATCCATGGGAAGAAAAATGACAGCAGTGAATCAGATATGCAGCTCAGCCCTAAAATACGAATACACTGAATAATAACAGAGTAATATACGCTTCCATCCATCTTAAACAAGTCTACGTCCTAGATGGCACCATATTCCATGGCCTTACTCAACTTTAGTGCACTATATAGGGAATAGGGTGCCATTTCGGGACACAACATCTTTACCCTCCAAGACAGAGAGACAGATATTTATAGTACCAGTCAAACATTTGGACACACCTACTAATTCCAAGGTTTTTCTTTATTTGTACTATTTTCTACATTGTAGAATGTCATGCAATAAAATGCAAATTAATTACTTAAAAATCATACAATGTGATTTTCTGGATTTTTTCCGTCTCTCACAGTTTAAGTGTACCTATGATAAAAATTACAGACCTCTACATGCTTTGTAAGTAAGAAAACCTGCTAAATCGGCAGTGTGTCAAATACTTGTTCTCCCCACTGTATCCACAACTTTTTCAAAATTTCAATTTTTTTTCCATCAACTCACAGTACCACAAAATTGTTTAGTTGAAATATCTCCAAAAGTTGTGATGAGACAGGATTTTTGTTGTTAAGAGCAGTGGCAACCAGGGAAAGTGTTGGGAAAATAATTTGGTAACATCTTGTGGTCATAATGTGAATTACAGGGGGCGGCGCTAGTTAATCCCTAGTACCCTACCGCTGTCCATATTTCTAAGCATAGTGCTGGCTGCATCATGTTATGGGTATGCTTTCCACCAGACACGGGGAGATGAATTCACCTTTTAGCAGGATAATAACCTGAAACACAAGGCCAAATCTACACTGGAGTTGCTTACCAACAATACAGCGAATGTTCCGGAGTGGCCGAGTTACAGTTTTGACTTAAATCTACAGCAAGACCTGAAAATGGTTGTTTAGCAATGATCAACAACCAATTTTACAGAGCTGGAAGAATTTTGAAAAGAATAAATGGACAAATGTCCACAATCCAGGTGTGGAAAGCTCTTATACTTACCCAGGAAGACTCACAGCTGTAAAGGTGCTTCTACAAAGTATTGACTCAGGGGTGTAAATACCTATGTAAATGAGATATTTCTGTATTTTCTAAAAACATTGCCATTATCAGTTATTGTGTGTAGATGGGGGGGAATATATATGTAATCCATTTTGAATTCATGCTGTAACGCAACAAAATGTGGAATAAGTCAAGGGGTATGAATAGTTTCAGAAGGCACTGTACTAATGACTTAAAGCTGGGAATTATTCTGGGTGAGGGAGAAACTGCAAATATTACTGCCAGATATGCGACTGCCATAGCCTGAGGGACATACATCCCATGACAATTAAGTCCATGAAGGATTTATTATACATTGTATGTAACTTACAAGTAATACATAGTGGAACCATCATCCGTGTACATTTAGTTGTTTATTTATGAGCCGTCTCTCTTTTTAGAACCTTATTTAAATCGATTGTAGATTACACAATACAACAGCAGTAGTGTTGTACTTGTATACATTATTATATACAGTGATCCCTCGCCACTTCGCGGTTCACTTATCGCGGATTCGCTATTTCGCGGATTTTCATAATGCATTTTTTTTTTTTTTTGGTGCATTGTGCTCTGCATTCTGATTCGCTAAAAACTCACTCCCGCTTCTTGTATCAAAACATGCTACGAATTGTGCTATCATTTTGTCGTCTCGTGCAGTTATGTGTACGTACATAAAACAGCTTGGCAAATTTACATTAAGTTGGCCAAATTATCTTGTAATTTCGAACATCTCCTAAACCCATAATGTCGACGAAACGGCCTACACGTGAGTCACTGTATTTGTATACATGTAATAGTTGCTAATTGTAAAAAAAAAAAAAAAATCTATTTCGCGGATTTCACTTATCGCGGGTCATTTTCGGAACGTAACCCCCGCGATAAACGAGGGATTACTGTATACACAATATTATTAAGCTCATTGCATTTTACTGTATTTACTGAAATGCTGTACCACTACTGCATTGGCAATATCTATTAATTGTATTTCATGCCAATAAAGCAATCTGAATTTGACAGACAGAGAGAGACACAGAGAGAGACGGAGAGAGGAGAACGAGAGAGGAGAACGAGAAAGAGGGAGAGAGAAGGTGAGAAAGAAAGAGAGCAGAGGAGTGGAAGATCAGCTCAGCAGCTCCCCAACAGCCATTAGTCATAATTTGGTCCCGGACGCACAACAGGGCCCTTACGTCTGAAGGTACAAACTAAAATGTATTGGGCTGGCCTGCTTGGGCTAATTGAAAGAAATTGTCTGTCTGTTTGCTTTCCACAGTGTTTGAGAAGGGTTTGTTTTAAAGCTGAAGGTTTTAGCCACCAGCGCCATCAACCGAACAGCACACAGCAGAGCTCTGCACCTACTGGCTGGACAGGATTAAGGTACATTCTAACAGGGTTAGAGTCAGTGCCATTTCAATTCAGTCAATTCAAGGAATGAATTGAGTTGAAAAATTAACATTGTTTTTCTAGGTGGACTCGCTTTTCAATTCATGAATTGAATGACTTAAATGACTTAAATGTAAAAATGAATCAAATTTCAATGCACTTCCTGAATTGACTGGAACTGAGGGGAAACAAAATCGAGCCCCAACCAAATTGTTATCTGGCCAGCCATTACAGGTAATTACTAGATTCACCTCAGGCGATGACACAGCCCAAATAAACACCAATCCACCAACTGTCAAAAATATTGTGACAGGTTGTGACCTTACGTTATATACTTTTCTACCTCTTTCAAAGCTGGAACAGTCTCCTACCTCTCCAACCCAGCCTTCCTTCTACTATAAACTGCCACACTCTTGCAAAAACCCAGAGGAAAATGTGAGAGGGGAATGCAATGAATGAAAAATAAATAAATCTATTTGAGACTGGCAGAAGCTCCTGTTTTTAAAATAATAAGATGTAGCTGCTCTGAGTTCTAACCGTCACTGTCTCAATCCCAGTATTCTGTGGCCTCTATGGCAACTGAGCCTCGTCATGATGAAGGAAGACAGTTGACAGCACAGCCAGGTTGACTCCACCATCCGCTACAGCCGCTAAACTTAACTGAGAGAGAGAGAGAGAGAGAGAGAGAGAGAGAATGTGGGGGGCGGAGAGAAAGGGAGCGAGAGGGAGAGAGAGAAAATGAGCATGCGAAAGGAAGAGAGAGAGAGAGAGAGGAGACAGAAGGAGTGAGACAAAGGGAGAGATAAAGGGAGAAAGAGTGCTCAGCTCCTCACTGTAGAGCCGGCTCTGCTGCTCAGAGATCCTGCTGCAAGTAGTGAGACTTGTTGAATTGTTGACTTTCTATTCAGACTCTGAGAGGACAATTCACACTGGGGCTGTAGTGCACTACATAGGGAGCCATTTGGAACGCAGGCTGGGTCTCATACAGGTAGATAATGTTGTGGGTGACAGGCAGCATTCATAATGTGCCAACAACAGTGTTTATGTCATTAAATCCTCATCACAACTGGACTCATCTGGGACTCAGCTAGGGGTGATTATTATAGAGTACCCAGGGAGTTGACCTGCTCCTCAGAGAGGGGGGAGAGAGAAAGGGAAAGAGAGGGAGAAAGAGATGAGAGACAGGGGAGGGAGATAACGGAGCAAGAGGGAAAGAGGCTAGCTAGAACAGCCTGCCAGTGTGGTTAGAAGTGCTGCCTTCCTGCCTAGCTGTCACCAATTTGTTCCTAGCCATGGGGGACATCCAGGGGATAGTGAGGTGATGGCAACTAAGAGTCCTCCTCGGCCCAGATAATGAGCCTCGAGTGTGTGTGTGTGTGTGTGTGTGTGTGTGTGTGTGTGTGCGCGCCTGTCTGCGTGTGCATGTACTGCAAATGCCTGTGTTCAAGCTGCTTGAGCCCTATACCTGTACATTTACCTGAGACTGTGACTGATAACTGTCTGGCACTTCATTGTCATTGTAAATAAGAATTTGTTCTAACTGACTTGCCTAGTTGAATAAACAAATTGTTCATTTTTCCCTACTGTAAATGGACAAAGCTTTTAATTTTTTATTATACAAGTCTGAATACACTATACATTATTTAAACCCAGGTCTAGCGTGGGTCCGAGACAGGTGAGTACAATAGTGGTTATTGGGGGGTGGGGGGGTACAGAGTCAGACAGGGCTGCTGGTTTCCCTTTTCCCCTGACCTATGAAATCTTAAATGGGAAGCAATAGAATGAGAACCTCTTGAAGACCTGACCTGGTAGAACAGGGGCTATAACCAAAATGTTTTAGGGTTGAGCGGAAGAAGCCTGCAATTATATCTTTCTTTTTTTTAAGAAGATATTTAGGGCATTTTCAAGAGAAAAGTTTCCTTTTAAACAAGTTGCAGCTCTGGATGGTATTTGAACAGTCTTGGTTAAATGAATGAGGTTTTAATAAATGCTGTTCGCTGTGCAGAGACGCAGTAAATCTCTTGATAGTGCCATCATTGCATCCATAAAGGACGGAAACATGATTTGTAGTTCAGGAGCGCCACCGTCAGGCTCTTGGTGGTATTTGACTGTGTGCACATGCTTTCCTTTAAGAGCAGCCATATATCATCCATATTATAATCATGGCTGTAATCTTGACAATGTTTTTTTTATTACACATTTTGTATAAATTAGATGTTTGTCCTTTAGCAGACTCTTATCCAGAGCTACTTAGTCAGAATAAAATGTTTTATGACATTTTACTGCAATAAAAACCCACATAGAAAAAATTATATTCCAATCAATTCCCCCCAAAAAATCACACATAATTATATGGAAGGCTACAAATATCCCAATAAATCCTTACTTCATACAGAGCTAATAGGACAAGAACTTGCATTGGACACAACAGTTCTCCTTAGCTAATTACAACCAGTCTGGAAGCCAAACCGATGTTTAACATGTCATTTAGCCTGGAAATGCATATGCTAAGGGGGAGAGTTAAGAGAAGGTAACCTAAATATTTCTGCTGAATCGTTCACCTAGAACAGAAAAGAACATGGCTACTCAGCTAACAGTAAGACCAGTCAGTGGAGGTGAGTGATCAGCTTTTTTACGAACCTTCCCAGTAGAGAAACTTCACAGCACAAAGAGATGCTGACTGACCGACCAACCTGTATCCACAACTCCTATTCCTAAAAAAATATTATTTAGACCATTCCTTAGAACATTCTGAACTTCAAGGTAGGGTTTAGAATAGATTCTCGTATCATTCAGAAAGTCCCTGATAATCAAACTTCATCCAGTGCCACTGGTTCAATATGATTGTAAATAAATATATCTAAGACAGATGGCCCTTTTGTTGTCTTTTTATTTATGGTCATGAGTGGATGAATTTTAACTCCATTTATAATAAATGATAAACCTGTAACAGTGAATTCATATTACTTTTTCATATTTTATTACAATAATTCAGACAGACATGGCACTTTACTTACTTATGTTACAAAACAGGAAGCAGGAGCTAAGGTAAAACAACGGCCTGAAAACACAATGACAACTGCATAGAATCTTAAAACATACAGAGGACCAACTACTGTACTTTAGTTTGTAAAGGAAACGAATAGGGATATTTACAGCAGTGGAGGCTCCTCGGAGTAAGGGGACGAGCATCCTCAAAGAATTTCATAAAAATACAAATAGCGAAACAAAGTTACCCTTTTTAGATAAAACTATGCGAAATATATTCACGTCACCAAACAATTGATTAATACAGTTCTGCAATGGTCTACAATACCCTCGGCAGCACTCTGTAGGGTGGCATCATGGTGTAGCCAGAGGACAGCTAGCTTCTGTCCTTCTCTGGTTATATTGACTTCAATGCAAAACCTAGGAGGCTCATGGTTCTCACCCCCTTCCACAGTGATTATGACGACTTCCGGAGGATGTCCTTCAACCTATCAGAGCTCTTGCAGCATGAACTGACATGGCCACCCAATCAAAGGATCAGAGAATAAATCTAGTACTGAAAGCATCTCCCGGGTGGCGCAGTGGTCTAGGGCACTGCATCGCAGTGCTAGCTGCGCCACCAGAGTCTCTGGGTTCGCGCCCAGGCTGGGCTGGGTTCGCGCCCAGGCTCTGTCGCAGCCGGCCGCAACCGGGAGATCCGTGGGGCGACGCACAATTGGCATAGCGTCGTCCGGGTTAGGGAGGGTTTGGCCGGTAGGGATATCCTTGTCTCAGTATGTAAAAAAAAAATTAAATAATAATAATAAAATGTATGCACTCTACTGTAAGTCGCTCTGGATAAGAGCGTCTGCTCTTGGCCGGTAGGGATATCCTTGTCTCAGTATGTAAAAATGTAATAAAATGTATGCACTCTACTGTAAGTCGCTCTGTATAAGAGCGTCTGCTAAATGACTATGTAAATGTAAATGCATAAGCTACTGCAGTGCATAAAATGTGGTGAGTAGTTGACTCAGAGAGAAAGACAATAGTTGAACAGTTTTGAACAAATTCATATATTAAAAAAATGAAGGAGAAGCAAGAGAGAGAAAGAGCTAGCTATATTTGGTTGTATTATTTTAAAACGTTCACTTAGCTAGTTGAATGCAGCTAGCCAGTTTAGCCTACTCAAACAGAAAGGGATGCTACGTTAGCTAGATGGCTATCCAACACTGGAACTCTTCCAAGTTAAAGTAAGATTTTGGTTTTATTCATTTATTGCCACAGGGTCCCACCGGTGTAACTGCTAAACTGCGTGATTGTAGCTAGTGGGTTTAATAACACGTTAGTTATAGTAGGTATGATTACTATAAGGTGACAACAGTGTAGGCTGTGTGTAGTGGTTAGCGGTCATGATAGCGGTTTGGCAAGTTCAATTTTTTTGCCTGGTCACAGGCAGCTGATGTGTTGTGCACTGAAGTCCACACGCGAAGGGAACAGGTGAGAGGGGGAGAGCGCATAGATAGTTCGAGAAGGAATTATATACACACCACATTCGGAAAGTATTTAGACCCCTTGACTTTTTACACATTTTGTTGCCTTACATGCTCACCATAAATGTTATTCAATCATTGCACCCACACTGCCTACGAGCGTCTGCGTAGCCAGGCGCTAAAATAGAACTTGGTTCTATTTGTGACGCTCAATGCGCTGCAAGACCTGCCTCTCCCATCTCCTCATTGGTTTTTAGGTGCATATACCCACGTGGGTGATTGAAAAATGAACTGAGGTCCAGAATCCAGCTGGTTGAGGTAATGCACCGTAAAGTTGGTTGCCAACTGCCATATAAAGTCCAAAGAAGAAAAAGAAGCCTGAAGGAAGGAGAGATGACTAGAAACAAATTTGGTTTACAGTTTAATCTGTGAATTAATTGTCGGAGTAGAGGACCTTGTGCATTTCAGGTAAAATAACAACCCAATGTTTATATCCCAGGACAAATTTGCTAGCAACAGCAGGTAGTTAGCTAAATTGCCATAAAATGTTAAATGCTTTTCGACCCATCCCAAAATGTATATAATTGGTTCAGAGTTTCATTTGATATTTCAACCTGCGTGACCTGATCGCATCTGGTGTGGGTGGACAAAATCAATTAGTCTAGTCAGCATGTTATTCTAAAATTGATTATATATATTTATTTTCATCAATCTACACACAATACCCCATAATGACAAAGCGAAAACAGGTTTTTAGAATGTATTTACATAAGTATTTAAACGCCTCGCTATGAGACTCAAAATTGAGCTCAGGTGCATCCTGATTCCATTGATCATCGTTGAGATGTTTCTATATCTTGATTAGAGTCCACCTGCGGTAGTTTCAATTGATTGGACAAGATTTAGTCCCACATTTGACAGTGCATGTCAGAGCAAAAACCAAGACATGAGGTCAAAAGGAATTGTCCGTAGAGCTCCGAGACAGGATTGTTTAGAGGCACAGATCTGGGGAAGGGTACCAAAAAATTGTGCAGCATTGAAAGTCCCTAAGAACAGCGGCCTCAATCATTATTAAATGGAAGAAGTTTGGAACCACCAAGACTCTTCATAGAGCTGGCAATAGGGGGAGAAGGGCCGTGGTCAGAGAGGTGACCAAGAACCTGATGTTCACTCCGACAGAGCTCCCCTGTGGAGATGGAAGAACCTTCCAGAAGGACAACCATCTCTGCAGCACTCCACCAACCAGGCTTTTATGGTAGAGTAGCCAGACGGAAGCCACTCCTCAGTAATAGGCACTTGACAGCCAACTTGGAGTTAGGCAATAGGCACCTAAAGGACTCTCAGACCATGAGAAACAAGATTCTCTGGTCTGATGAAACCAAGATTAAACTCTTTGGCCTGAATACCAAGCGGCAGGTCTGAAGGAAACCTGGCACCATCCTTACGGTGAAGCATGGTGGTAGCAGCATCATGCTGCGGGGATGTTTTTCAGCGGCAGGTACTGGAAGACTAGTCAGGATCGAGCGAAAGATGAACGGAGCAAAGTACAGAGAGACCCTTGATGAAAACCTACTTGCAGAGCGCTCAGGACGTATCATGGAGAAATTACAAGATTATGTTATACTGTTATCGCATCAAATGTTTTTTTTATGCAACAGAATAGGGTTCTTAGAACTCTATCGTGTCTGTGTGAACTGAGAGGATCTTCTGAGATTTAACTCTAGCAACTGATTTATGATGGTCTTGTCATCTCTCGGACTGAGTTGGTGTTTCTGTGCCAGGAGGTACCTGGGTGGAGAGGGCTCGGGTATGGATAATGATGAGAGGAACCTTGTTTTAGGGGCCAGAACCTGGTTTCCACACAATGAGCACATCTTTACAGCAGATATTTTTTTTTATACAAATCCTAACCTTGTGACCCATTCCACACATCTGTTGTTTGTAATGTAGACCAAGGGGGTGTATCTTTGTTATAAAAAGGTGTTTGTATTCGTTCTCAGTGCTCTCAACCCAACCCCCGACGACCAGCCATCGTTATTGCTCTATATTTTCCCTATTAATACGTTTTGAATAAAGTAATATCCTGATTAGTGATTGACCCTGTCTCTCCTCATTATTGATTAGAATTTCCACAACAGACGTCAGACTGGGGTGAAGGTTCACCTTCCAACAGGACAGTGACCCTAAGCACACAGCCAAGACAACGCAGGAGTGGCGTCAGGACAAGTCTCTGAATGTCCTTGAGTGGTCCAGCAAGAACCCAGACTTAACCCCGATCGAACATCTCTGGAGAGACCTGAAAATAGTGGTCATACCCAAGAAGACTCGAGGCGGTAATCTCTGCCAAAGGTGCTTCAACAAAGTACTGAGTAAAGGGTCTTAATACTTATGTAAATATTAGTTTTTTATTTATTTGCAAAAAATTCTAAAAACCTGCTTTTGCTTTGTAATTATGGCGTATTGTGTGTAGATTGATGAGGCAAAAAAGAATTGATCCATTTTAGAAGGCTGTAACGTGACAAAATTAGGAAAAAGTCAAGGGGTCTGAAAACTTTCCGAATGCACTGTATACAATGAGCAAAGTGATCATGCTGTTTTTATATGGCTGCTATGAAAGTGAATTGTGTTTGCGTGTGATCAGGGGTGTATTCATTCCACCGATTCTGTTGAAAAACGTTCCTTAAATGGAATGGGGATAAACATACCTGAATTTGTCCAATAGAAACTCTCGTTTGCAACTGTTTGACTAATGATTACACCCTAGATCAGCTAGATGCAGGCACGAGAGTTCACGGTGGTATTGAATGTGTTACAGTCTCGCCATGATTACTAAAAATTATCTTGATGAAGATTCACAATGTAAACTTTTCATAAGATAGGTTTGTAGCAATCTCATGATGGGTACAGGGACACTGAGTATCTTGTAGTAGCCTAAACCTATCGATGTTACATTGAGCTGGGTGAATGGAATATGAATGACAGTCATCCAACATACCGTAATAGAAACAAGGCCATGCTCATAAGAAATACATTTTAAAAATCATCCTCCCTCATCTTAAATGGCACAGACCACCACTGATCTACAGGTGGGTTAAAAGTCAGCCTCGGTTGGTTCTGTTTTTTCTCCTGCAGAAATTCCAGTTGAAAAATTAGAGATGGAAGAATTTCTCACGCTTATTCCCTCCTGATTCCAGAAATGGTCATGGTCATATTTGGAAAGTCTAATTTATCGAAGTTAGTGGAGGTTGGGGTCTCAGCCACTCAGTGTGTAGGCGAGTCGGGTGCCTTGAAGAGGCCACTCTTTCTGAGGTAGCGTACAAGAAGAGGCACTGATATCACAGTGATGCTGATACGGAGCGGAGCAAACAGCTTGTGGACGGCGTACGCCAGGACAAACGTACTGGTACCCGCCGCCAACTTGGACTGAACCAGAGATTCACTGAAACCCATCTTGTACAGGATCGCAGCCATGTCGATCCCACTGTGGAGAGGAACACACATACCAGAGGGAGCCATATAACTTCAGCATTGGACAGGATTTCAACATGGCCCTCAAAGCAATTGTAGGATCTTGCACCTCAAAGACGCAGATTACTGAAAGGCTCGGTGAAGAAATAAACTATTAAGTCATCAAATGTATCAAAATGGTCTCGAATAGTTCATCCCGTTAGAATGCTGCTCTACACTTATCGTCTAAAATGGCTCCCTATTCCCTACATGGTGCACTGCAATGTACTAACAGAGCACTATATTGAACATGGTGCCATTTCAGAATGTCCGCCTCTCTCCCGCAACAATTATGCGGTGTGTTAGTGAACTGTAGCGCCGGGCGGGCCAGGAGGGCGTTGAATCCAAGGGCCATTACAGCTATCTGGGGAGATCGGTGAGCTGGCTGATAATCTGGACTCAATCCCTCGGGTATTCAGCCTACTGTCAATCAAGCCGTGTCAACAAGGAAGACAAATGTAATGTTTTTGTATATGTGATAAATACTGTTGAAGTCTTGCAACATACAGTACCTGGACACAGTGAGGTAGAACATGCCCAGAGACATGAGGGACATACATATGTGGAAGGAGACTCCTACAGCTCCGTACTCCTTAAAGATCTTCTTCAGCTGCTGGGTCTTGCTAGGTTTGTCCTCCTCAGGCTCCGGTAACTCAGGGACTTTGGCTGAGGCCTGCTTTGGAGTCTGGTTCTGGTCGGGTCAGAGAGAGATATCATTTTGTATTTATCCTTTAATTAAACTCAGGGAAGTCACATTGAGATTTAAAGTTTAAGTGAGCCCTGGACAAGGAAGATCAATACTGGTTCCACATGTAAAAGTCAAATTCAAAAAGTATTAATGAAATTTACAGTTGAAGTTGGAAGTTTACATGCACTTAGGTTGGAGTCATTAAAACTCGTTTTTCAACCACTCCACAAATTTCTTGTTAACAAACTATAGTTTTGGCAAGTAGGATAGGACATCTACTTCGTGCATGACACAATACATTTTTCCAACAATTGTTTACAGACAGATTATTTCACTATCACAATTCCAGTTGGTCAGAAGTTTACATATACTAAATTGACTGTTTCTTTAAACAGCTTGGAAAATTCCCAGAAATTATGTCATGGCATTAGAAGCTTCTGACAGGCTAATTTACATAATTTGAGTCAATTGGAGGTGTACCTGTGGATGTATTTCAAGGCCTCCCTTCAAACTCAGTGCCTCTTTGCTTGACATCATGGGAAATTGTAGACCTCCACAAGTTTGGTTCATCCTTGGGAGCAATTTCCAAACGCCTGAAGGCACCACATTCATCTGTACAAACAATAGTACGGAAGTATAAACACCATGGGACCATGCAGCCGTCATACCGCTCAGGAAGGCAACGCGTTCTGTCTCCTAGAGATGAACGTACTTTGGTGCGAAAAGTGCAAATCAATCCCAGAACAACAGCAAAGGACCTTGTGAAGATGCTGGAGGAAACAGGTACAAAAGTATCTATATCCACAGTAAAACGAGTTCTATATCGACATAACCTGAAAGGCCGCTCAGCAAGGAAGAAGCCCCTACTCCAAAACCGCCATAAAAAAGCCAGACTACGGTTTGCAACTGCACATGGGAACAAAGATCGTACTTTCTGGAAAAATGTCCTGTGGTCTGATGAAACAAAAATATAACTGTTTGGCCATAGGAGGGACTGCAGGAGGGACTGGTACACTTCACAAAATATATGGCTTCATGAGGAAGGAAAATTATGTGGATATATTGAAGCAACATCTCAAGACATCAGTCAGGAAGTTAAAGCTTGGTCGCAAATGGGTCTTCCAAATGGACAATAACCCCAAGCATACTTCCAAAGTTGTGGGAAAATGGCTTAAGGACAACAAAGTCAAGGTATTGGAGTGGCCATCACAAAACCCTGAACTCAAGCCTATTGAAAATTTGTGGGCAGAACTGAAAAAGCGTGTGCGAGCAAGGAGGCCTACAAGCCTGACTCAGTTACACCAGCTCTGTCAGGAGGAATGGGCCAAAATTCACCCAAGCTTGTGGAAGGCTACCCGAAACATTTGACCCAAGTCAAACAATTTGAAGGCAATGCTTCCAAATACTAATTGAGTGTATGTAAACTTCTGACCCACTGGGAATATGATGAAATAAATAAAAGCTGAAATAAATCATTCTGTCAACTATTATTCTGACATATCACATTCTGAAAATAAAGTGGTGATCCTAACTGACCTAAGACAGGGAATTTTTACTAGGATTAAATGTCAGGAACTGTGAAAAACGCTTTAAATGTATTTGGCTAAGGTGTATGTAAACTTCCGACCACAACTGTATATGCATCATACAATAGTCAATATGTTGAATAATAACCCACAGCATCCTTCCTAACCATTCATTAAACCTGGGGGTCCTGACCGAGCCTGGACACACTACTCATTCAAGGTCACTGCAGACTATTGAAAGCTGAATCAGTGTACTACTGAGTCAGCTAATTAGACGGAGTCTGCCTGGAGAAGTGTTGTGTTATTCATGTAATCTACTGGGGGGGGGAAGAACGAGAGAACGAGAGTGAGAGAGCGAGAGCTGGTGCTCCACTCACGAGACATGACGCGGGGCTGTGATTACTCTTTGTCTGTGACCCCGGGCCGCAGACACACTCGGATGAACAGGAGGGGGAGATTAGAGACTATCTGTAGGATAATTACATGTACAGCGGCATGCAGGGCATGGGGAGAACACACACACACTTCCAAAGATTACATATAGTAGGGGCAGTAGAGTGTCAATCTGTATTATTGGCATGGAATACAGAGGTATTATAGGATAGACATAGTGACCCGAAAAGAGCTGCTAAACATCAGAACTGGGATTTCTCACCTCGAACTGAACGAAGAGTTTTTCTTCAATGAGTCGGACGTGAGGGATATACTGTTGACACCCGACCAGGCCACAATGCCCGTGGAGTCGCTGGAGAAGGAAACGTAGATTGAGGCAAAAGATCAGGGTGCCTTGTGAGGACCAGGCGACGAGTGGCTAATCTGCCCTTGCCCTCAACCGCTAAAAACCGCTACCTTTCAACCGCTAGAAAATAAATGTGACAAACTGAAAGCACGTATATCCTACCAACGGGACATTAAAAACGGTTATATTTTATGCTTCACAGAGTCGTGGATGAACGACGACATTAAGAACATACAGCGGGTTATACACTATCGGCAAAACAGAACAGCAGCCTCTGGGTAAGACACGGGGCGGGGGCCTATACATTTATGTAAACAACAGTCGTTGCATGATATCTAAGGAAGTCTCAAAGTTTTGCTCGCCCGAGGTGGAGTATCTTATGATAAGCTGCAGACCTCACTATTTACCCAGAGAATTTACATCTGTTTTTTTCATAACTGTCTATATACCACCACAGAGCGAGGTTGGAACTAAAACCGCACTAATGAGCTGTATTCCGCCATAAGCAAACAGGAAAACGCTCATCCAGAGGCGGCGTCCCTAGTGTCCGGTGACTTTAATGCAGGGAAACTAAAATCAGTTTTAACGAATTTCTATCAACATGTTAAATGTACAACCAGAGGTAAAACAATTCTAGACCACCTCTACTCCACACACAGAGATGCGTACAAAGCTCTCCCTCACCCTCCATTTTGCAAATCTGACCATAACGCTATCCTCCTGATTCCTGCTTACTAGCAAAAATTCAAGCAGGAAGCACCAGTGACTCAGTCTATAAAAAAAGTGTTCAGATGAAGCAGATGCTAAACTACAGGACTGTTTTTCTACTACAGACTGGAATATATACTGGGATTCTTCCGATGGCATTGAGGAGTACACCAGATCAGTCACTGGCTTTATGAATAAGTACATCGAGAACGTCTACCCCAACCAGAAGCCATGGATTATAGGCAACAGTCGCACTGAGCTAAAGGGTAGAGCTGCCGCTTCAAGGAGCGGGACTCTAACCCGGAAGCTTATAAGAAATCCCGCTATGCCCTCCGACAAACCATCAAACAGGCAAAGCAACAATACAGGACTAAGATCGAATCTTACTACACCGGCTCCAATGCTCTTCGGATGTGGGCTTGCAAACTATTACAGACTACAAAGGGAAGCACAACCAAGAGCTGCCCAGTGACACAAGCCTACCAGATGAGCTAAATAACTTCTATGCTCGCTTCGAGGCAAGTAACACTGAAACACGCATGAGAGCATCAACTGTTCCGGATGACTGTGTTAACACGCTCTCCGTAACCGATGCGAGTAAGACCTTTAAACAGGTCAACATTCACAAGGCCGCTGGGCCAGACGGATAACCAGGACGTGTACTCCGAGCGTGCGCTGACCAACTGGCAAGTGTCTTCACTGACATTTTCAACCTCTCCCTGTCTGAGTCTGTAATACCAACATGTTTCATAGTCCCTGTGCCCAAGAACACTAAGGTAACCTGCCTAAATGACTACCGACCCGTAGCACTCACATCTGTAGCCATGAAATGCTTTGAAAGGCTGGTCATGGCTCACATCAACAATATTATCCCAGAAACCCTAGACCCACTCCAATTTGCATACCGCACAAACAGATCCACAGATGATGCAATCTCTATTGCACTCCACACTGACCTTTCCCACCTGGTCAAAAGGAACACCTATGTGAGAATGCTATTCATTGACTACAGCTCAGCGTTCAACATCATAGTGCCCTCAAAGCTCATCACTAAGCTAAGGACCCTGGACTAAACAGCTCCCTCTGCAACTGGATCCTAGACTTCCTGACGGGCCGCCCCCAGGTGGTAAGGGTAGGTAACAACATATCCGCCACACTGATCCTCAACACGGGGGCCCCCTCAGTGGTGCGTGCTCAGTTCCCTCCTGTACTCCCTCTTCACTCATGACTGCACGGCCTGCACTACTCCAACACCATCATTAAGTTTGCCGAAGACACAACAGTGGTAGGCCTGATCAACGACAACGGTGAGACAGCCTACAGGGAGGTGATCAGAGACCTGACTGTGTGGTGCAAGGACAACAACCTCCCCCTCAACGCGATCAAAACAAAGGAGATGATTGTGGACTACAGGAAAAAGAGGACCGAGCACGCCCCCATTCTCATCGACGGGGCTGTAGTGGAACAGGTTGAGAGCTTCAAGTTCCTTGTCGTCCACATCAACAACAAACTAACATGGTCCAAGCACACCAAGACATTTGTGAAGAGGGCACGACAAAACCTATTCCCCCTCAGGAGACTGAAAAGATTTGGGTCCTCAGATCCTCAAAAGATCTTACAGCTGCACCATCGAAAGCATCCTGACTGGTTGCATCACTGTCTGGTATGGCAACTGCTCAGACTCCGACCGCAAGGCACTACAGAGGGTAGTGCGTACGGCCCAGTACATCACCGGGGCCAAGCTTCCTGCCATCCTGGACCTCTATACCAGGCGGTGTCAGAGGAAGACCCTAAAAATCGTCAAAGACTCCAGCCACCCTAGTCATAAACTGTTCTCTCTGCTACCACACGGCAAACGGTACCGGAGCGCCAAGTCTAGGTCCAAGAGGCATCTAAACAGCTTATATCCCCAAGCCATAAGACTCCTGAACAGCTAATCAAATGGCTATCCAGACTATTTGCACCCCCCCACGCTGCTGCGCTCTGTTGTTATCTATGCATAGCCACTTTAACAACCCTACCTGCATGTACACAATTATCTCAATTACCTCGACACCGGTGCCCCCACACATTGACACATTGACTCTGTACCAGTACCCCCTGTATATAGCCCCACTATTGTTATTTACTGCTGCTCTTTAATTATTTGTTTTTCTTATCTATAACTTTTTCTTGTTGTTGAATTTTCTTAAAACTGCATTGTTGGTTAAAGGATTGTAAGCATTTCACTGTAAGGTCTACTACAACTGTTGTATTCGGCACATGTGACAAATACAATTTGATATAGTCAGACACATAAAGCAGCTTTGTTCCAATAGGTGAAAAGGTAAGAACCAAATAAGATGCAAATCATAAAACACAGAGTAAAGAAGCTGGAGTGTAAATTATTGTACCACTGCCAGTCAGAGTGAGAGTGGCGAGTTCTATGATATCGCCTGCTGAGTGTCACAGGGAGAGCAACAACTCATTCCTAGACCAATAGGAATCCAGGAGGGGCTGACAGAGTAGAAAATAACTAGTCAAGGTTCGCATCAAGCTGGCTCTACATTTTTTCTGGGTATGTTGCATTGAAAGTGGCTAATATAGCGTCACACAATTGCCACAGTAAAGGGAAACGTTGATAATGTTAACAGGGAGAACTCTAGAACAGTGATCACCGACCATTGAGTCAAGATCACTTCGCGTCAAAATACAAGCCGAGATATACCACTCAGATTCTTTTAAACATAAGCCCATGCAACATTAACCAATTAAAAACCGCACTGTAGCAATGAGGTTTGTGCAGTAAGCTATAGGCCCAATTCATTACAACCGCATATTAGCTTTGCTTGAATAGCCCTGCCAATGCATTGTTGTTCTGGCCATTTTTTAAAAATTATATTTCAAAATACACTTTCCTACTCATTCATTACTGCTGCAGAGAGGAAGAATGCGCATTTTATGGCTTATAAAAGTGTTGAATACAAAGTGTTGACAGTTCTGAGTAAGAACTTAAACATGAACTCACAACAACAAAAAACAGCATCTCTTTGCTGTATTCATTGAGTCGCTCTCCAGTCATGGTTTTAAACGTTCTGAAATGTCACAGTATCAACTTTGCTGTAGCTTTCTTTTACGCCTGCTACGTTACTGCAGACACGGTCATCTGAGCCACCTGGTTGACCAGCGGTAGGGCACTTGGCAGAGTTTGTGCCTTCAGACACATGAAATGGTTCAAAATGACAACAGTTCGCCTACTCGGTGTGCAGGGAAGCTGAAATCGGGTGCACCTACCGCCAACAGTCCTAGACAACAAAAAATGTATAAATAGGAACACAAGGCTTTATCGTTGGGTTTTTTACAGAAATGTTTGGCGATCGACTAGGAATTCCTAGGAGATGGACCAGTCGACGGTTGGTGACCGTTGAGTGAAGTTCAATCTGGTGCTTGTGGTGGTTCATTTCTGTATTATGAAATGAGGAGAGACAAACTTATCACACAAGTCAGAGTTATACTTCAACTGAATCTTTATTAGTGAGAGCACTGCGATAGCGATGGCTGGTCGACGAACCACCTGCAGATGGTTCGTTGAGAGCCATGACACAAAGGCTACTAAAATATTTTATGCCAAAGATCCACCACCCCCTAGTCTACATAACAGATGTGTGGAACGGGTCACAAGGTGAGACTTGATAGATGAGAAAGGAATATCCCGCAGCAAGATAGCGCTTGCTATAAATTCTGTTCTTATCGTTCAGTTTGGTCCCCAAGACGAGACTCCGATCTCATTCCTGGTACTTCACAGCACAAAAGAACAAACTCATTCTATGGCATGAATCCATTGTCAACTCCAGATGCTCCCATCTCAAGTAAAACCCCTTCTTGACCACACGCCTGGACAAGCTCACTGAGGGGAGTGAGCCTCTAGCTCATACACTATCCCAGGATAAGTGCAACATCAGAGATGACATACAATGGTTCCAGACACTACCCCACACATCTAGTCTCAAACCTGATTGTCCCCAAGGCCCAAGCGACTGGCACACAGACATTGTGGAGACAAGTAATTGGTTCCCCATTAAATCAGAACATCCCTTCACATGGTTTAAGAATAGGTAAAGACACATTCACATATGAAGACAATGTTCCCTCCTGTCCTCTTCTCTTTCTGATATTCTGCATAGCACCAGAGACATGTGAAAGGCGAGCCTGACCTCTCCCCTCTCTGGGCCCCAGGTGACTGAGCCACAGCTGAGGGAGGAAGTGCAACTGCCAACACCAGAGTCCAAAGGGACACATTCTAATAACAAGCATATCATACAAGCATATTATGCAGATAAGAAATCTTAATTATCTATGTTACCCAACTAATTCTGATTCTTCCGCCACATGCTTCTCTCTGTGGGCTGATATTTCTGCGCGGCAGTCTTGGGGCTACTGAGCCGCGCGTGCAGCTTAGAGGGAACACTGGGTGTCAGCTATGATATGACACATTGAGTTATTGAACTACAGTAAGTGAAGTGAACTAACACCCGGTAACAGAATGACATCATGGTTCTATGATCTATACAGAAAAACATCATTATGAATGCCATCCTCTTCAGGTGATGTTTCCTGAAGAGGTACACAAACATGTAATATCCTCCTTTGCACGTATGGGTATTATTCTACACACTAGCTATTATTCAAATGAGCTCCACACCCAAACAAGACCAAATTAGGTTGGTCCCCGGACCAAATCTGTACCGATCATAGACTTTTTTCACAAGTTTGGACATCACACACACAGTAGAACACAGTAGAGTACAGCATAGAAGAGTTCAGGACAGTAGATTATACTGTACTATATACTCTAGTGTGTTCTACTGTACTAAACTGTGTATTGTACTGACATATACTCTACTTTACTGTACTGTCCAAACTTGTCAAACAGACATCTATGATTGGACTCACCAAATGTCAACGTCCATGGACAGCGTCGGTGCTCAGTGGGTGAGAGGACTGGTTACAGGAAATGGAAAGAAAAGGGGGCTCATTGGTAGGTGTCGGTAAGAGCCGGGAGAGGTGACATTAACTGGGGGCGATAAAAGAGAGAGAGAGAGAAGAGAGCGAAAAGAGAGAAAAGAGAGAGAGAGAAAAGAGAGAGAGCGAGCGAGAGAGCGAAAAAAGAGAGAGCGAGAGCGAAAAGAGAGAGAGAGCGAAAAGAGAGAGAGAGCGAAAAGAGAGAGAGAGCGCAAAGAGAGAGAGAGAGCGCAAAGAGAGAGAGAGCGCAAAGAGAGAGAGAGCGCAGAGAGAGAGCGAAAAGAAAGAGAGAGCGAAAAGAAAGAGAGAGCGAAAAGAAAGAGAGAGCGAAAAGAAAGAGAGAGCGAAAAGAAAGAGAGAGCGAAAAGAAAGAGCGAGAGAGAGAAAAGAGAGAGAGAGAGCGAAAAGAGAGAGAGCGAGAAAGCGAAAAGAGAGAGAGAGCGAGAGAGCGAAGAGAGAGAGAGAGAGAGTTTGAAATAATCTTTATTGGGTCTGGGAGCCCACCACACAATAAATACTCATACAAAACCACAGTTACACATCAATTAAAAACACAACTCCAACTCCTCCTCCACAGTAACTAAACACAACAGCCTCTGAATACCCCATATACTCAAAAACAGATCAATATTGTTGACAAGTTTATAATAGGCAAACTCAACCCTTAGTCTCGCTGCCACCATTCCCTCCAGCATTCCCACCACATCCACAGACCCTTGTCCCCGAATACTGTTCTTTCGGGTCTTCCATATCGCTAATTTTGCTGCCCCTAACACAAAATTAAGCAACACAACGACACCCTTTTGACTGAACCTGTACTTTGGCCCAAATATATACAGTTGGGAAGAGAAAACCTCTCCCAACGTTGAGAACCAGTCAGTGATCAGGTCAATCATCCCGACCAACCTGGGACACAGTAAAAACAGGTGTGCCAGAGTTTCAGACTCTGCACAGAATGGACACCCCTCCCCAACAGTAGGGTCCAGGTGTACCAGATGCATGTTGGTGGCTATAGCTCCATGTATGATCCTCCATTGGAGGTCAGCTGTCCTCTTATCAATCGGCAGTTTGTATAATGATCGCCAACAGCCTTTTGGGGAAGCACCTGGACCAAGCACACCCGCCCACCTCGTCGATTTTACCCCTTCCAGGGAAGAGGCATGGGACACCTTTACACATATTCTGTACATGGCCTTCTTTCCCACCTCCTTGAAATCCCCCAGCTCCGGGGTATCGAAGGAAAGCAGCATCCCCACGTCCTCCTCAAATGCCCCCACCGCAGCACTAACAATCAGTGCAGGGAACACATAATCCAGACCCTCCTTCCACCGATCAGAATTGGAAATGTCAGTCACATACTGACGATGAAGAACTGGCAAGGAGTCACAGACCTCAGCGACGACCTTCCTCAGTAGGCGAGATGATCGGATCCCCGCTCTTTCTCCCAGCTCCTCCAACGATCTGCTCCTGCTCTGCATCAGATGACCCAGCTTGGTGCACCCGACACCTAACAGGCATGAACGCAGGCTGGCTGAACCCAGAGCACTGGACTGGATGGCAGTGTTATAAAAAAGAGGCTCTTCAAAAAGCCACATCCCTGGTAGCGTGCCGGCCTTACGGGACTTGACCAGAATCCTCCAAGCCTGCATAACAGACTCATAGAATGGAGTCAGGCCATTCAACTCACCCCCCTCCAGCTTTAAGAGGAAAAGGTGCTTGTCTAAGCCCAAACAGCCTGCTCTCCTCATCAGTGCGTAGGCTGTGTCGACCCAGCTAGAACCGTCACTGTACAACAGTCTCTGGGCTGCTTGAAGCCGGAAAGCCATGATCCTAGAGGAAATGTCCACCAGGCCTTGCCCCCCCTCGTGCAGTGGCAGGTACAAAGCTGCAGCTTTGATCCAGTGTTGTCCAGACCAGAAGAAATTGACAAGGGTCCTCTGAAGCTCTTGTATCAGACCCTTTGGTGGCTGCAAAATCATTAGTCTGTGCCACAGGGTAGAGGCAGCAAGATTATTAATTACCAGTACCCTTCCCCTATAAGACAACTGGGGTAGCACCCATTTCCATCTTGACAGTCTGGCACACACTTTCTCCACTACACCCTCCCAGTTCTTTTTCTGAAAGACATCAGAGCCTAGAAAAACACCCAATGTCTTCATCCCATCTCTGCCCCACTGAAGCCCCCCTGGTAACCGTGGAGCGGACCCTATCTGAAGCTGACCTGCCCACAGCGCTTCACTCTTTCCCCAATTGACTCTAGCTGAGGAGGCACCCTCATACACCATTAAAGCGTCTGAGAGAACCTTAACATCCTCAGCCCCTGTAATAAAAACTGTCACATCATCTGCATACGCAGACAGTGCTATCGTGGGACCCTTCATTACACCTGGCACAGAGAAACCAGTAAGCTTCGCTCTTAAAAAACAAAGCATTGGTTCAATCGCCAGACTATATAACTGCCCTGAAATTGGGCATCCCTGCCTGATACCCCTTTGGACAGGGATGGGGCAACTCAAACCACCCCCCACCTTCACCATACACGAGGCCCCAGCATACAGTAAATTCATCCAAGACAAAAAAACATCCCCAAACCCAAAGGCTTTCATCGTTTTGAACAAATACTGGTGGTCCACTCGGTCAAAAGCCTTCTCCTGATCCAAAGAAAGTAAACCCACATTTACATCAGACAGTTTACAAATGTCTAGAACATCTCTTATCAGAAACAAGTTGTCAACAATTGAGCGATCAGGTACACAGTAGGACTGGTCCTTGTGGACCAACAATCCCAGATACTCTTTCAACCTGTTTGAGAGACATTTTGAAACTATTTTATATTCTGCACACAGCAAAGCAACAGGTCTCCAATTTTTTATGAGAGACAAATCCCCCTTTTTTGGCAACAGTGAAAGCACCGCACGTTGACAGGATACAGGAAGAGAACCCTCATGAAAAGATTCACACACCACTTCATAAAAATCCTCCCCAATAGACCCCCAAAAGTGCTTATAGAACTCAGATGGTAAACCATCAATGCCAGGGGCTCGGCCTGTTGAGAGCTGCATAACTGCTGTGGACAGCTCTTGCAGTGTAATGTCAGAGTCCAATGCGACTCTCTGTTCAGGTCCCAATTTAGGAAGACCATGTAACAACTGTTCAGTACACAGAGAGTCACAATCCTCCGCCTTATAGAGGGCAGAGTAGAAATCCACGGCATGTTGACGCATTTCACTGTCATCCGTGGTCACCTTCCCATCAGGGAGACGAAGGCAGACCATCTGTTTACGTTGTAATTTCGACTGTCCAAGGTTTAAAAAAAAGTCACTAGGAGCATCCATATCCTTGAGGGAAGCGAAACGAGACCTAATCAAGGCACCTTTCACTCTTTCATGCAGAAACGACCTCAGTTCATGTCTCTTGTCCTGTAAGTTCATGACTAGTCCAGGGTCATTCTGAGTGAGCAGCTTCAATTCAATTGATTTGATGTCCTGTTCAAGGGCATTGATAGTCTCTTTAACTTCAATTTGAGACAAAGCAGTATACTGTTGACAAAATACTCGTATTTGGGCCTTCCCAACATCCCACCATTGTCTCAAGGACTCAAAATTCCCTTTTGTAACCCTCCATTTTTCCCAAAACAACAAAAACCTTTCACAAAACTTGACATCATGTAACAATTTAACATTAAAATACCAGTAAGGTGATGACCTTCGTGGACAGGACAAGTGAATATCAACCGTTATAATGTGATGATCAGAGAAACCCACAGGAGTAATGGCACACCTTCCAACCCTACTACAGTATTGATCAGATACGTACAACCTGTCTAACCTTGCTGCACTGACACGACCTTCATTCACTTTCAACCATGTGTATTGCCTAACTTTTGCATTCCTTACTCTCCACACATCAGAAAGCTCTAACTCAGTTAGTAAGCCAGACAGGAAAGTGGCTGACCGCAGGTGAGGTTCTTCAGCGTTGCGATCAACAGTAAAATCCACAGTACAGTTCCAGTCCCCCCCTACAACCATACACCCCTCTTGGTCACACTGTCTTAAGGTTTCTTTTATTTTATCAAACACAACAAGACGCTCGGTACCCTCATTAGGAGCATAAACATTCAAAAAAACAAACAAAAACCCCATAACATCCACCTTGACCAATAAAACCCGACCCTTGACAATCTCTGTTGTAGATATCACAGTCACCCCTAAACCTGAGGAAAACAAGATGGCCACCCCAGCACTGAAATTAGTACCATGACTGAGTATATGCTGCCCCTCCCACCACATTCCCCAGTCAACCTCATTATCCTCATCACTATGTGTCTCCTGTAGGAAAACTACATTAAGCCTTTTCTGTTTTATTTCTTCTAAAACCCAAGCCCTCTTATTTCTGTCCCTTCCCCCATTAATATTGAGAGAGCCCACCCTTAGTACCTCCATGTAGAAAAGAGAAAGGAAAAGCAGAAGATACCACAGAGAAACCAAAGAGAAAAAAGACACCCTATGAAGCATGATCATCATCATTATTTAAATCTTTTCTTATTAACCTGACCACGTTTCCCACCACCTTTTGCTGCTGTAACAGCAGTAACAAATTTCCTCAAGCGAAACCGCTTCTTCTCACTCAACTGGTCTAACCCCACCG